>NC_069510.1:82215015-82325015 GCF_027579735.1 Bombina bombina | reverse complement strand
ACACACACCATATACACACACACACCATATACACACACACACAACATATATACACCCACACACCATATATACACACACACACACTATACACCCAAACACACCATATGCACACACACACCATATACACACACACACAACATATATACACACACACCATATACACACCCACAAACCATATATATACACACACACACACACAAACTACACATATACATACACACACACACCATATACACACACACCACATACACAACATATACACACATACACACACCATACATACACACATACACACGACATATACACACACCCACACACAACATATACTCACACCATACACACAGACACCATATACACACACATTTATTAAAGAACAAAAAAAAAATCTGTCTGCTAAGTATTTTGGTTGGCTCCTTTACTCCTAGAATACATTTGTTAAGCCCTGACTTGACTTACCTTTTCTGCAATGTGCTGTTTCCCTGTACCGCACTGAAGCTCAGGAAGTGAGAAGAAATTGAACAGCAAATATTTACATTGAGATAGAACGGAACAGTGACACCCGCAGGCAGAAATTAAAAGTGCAGGCAAAAAATAATTTTAACAGCCACTGCCGTTCTTTCTGCAGAGACCCTTCAGTTTCTGCGATAAGAACACAGATCGCACAATGTTCTGCCTCTCCACTTCCAAGGAGTATAAGCTGAATTCTGATCGCTGCCGCACAAAAGTCGACATGAAAGTGCCGAAACTGCTCTGATCGTTAGGAGAGGAAGGAAGCCGATCATGTGACCCGCAGGGAAAACTACTGCAATAACACTGAGAGCATAAAGCACGCAGGAAAAAACAGCCCGCTCAGACTAAGCCCACCCCCCCAGCTGCTGTTACTGAAAGGATATAGTAAAAATGCATAGTGAATCTACTCCTGCGCAATGGATCCCTGAATCAAAAATAATTTAACCCCTTACATAACGATTCTCCACAGAGAAAAAGTGAGCCAACTAAAAAGAGGTTAATACCCTCATAACTATAAGAAGGTTTAACCCATACAGTCTCTTATCACATACAATAACAGTGCCTGCATTCTGCCACAATCAATCCTACTTAGGATCCGTTTGTCCCTTAAAGCTGCAGGGAATCTTTAAAGTGCTAGTCTCCTACTCAGAAGACAGAAAAGCACTTACCTGCATCTAGCTGTCCGGCAGGAGGACAGCTCACCCGGTATGAGAGGACACATACTCCTCACAGAGACCTGTGGAAAAAAGAAAGAACAGAGTAAACCTTCACTGACTTTCTATACCATGGGGAGCAAATATGTTAGGAAAACGCAGCAAGGCCCACCTTACAAGTTCTTAACTGCTTTAAAGCCACCACTGCCATACTGAAGAGACTAATGTGGAGTACGGCTAGACCCAAAATTCTTGCTTGCAGCGAAAATATTCCAGTTTTCTTCAGACACCAAAACTTCACCTCCTCCATCGACAGAGGAAAAGAGAATGACTGGGGGTAATGGATAAGGGGGAGTGACACTTAAAGGGACATTAAAAAAAAAATAATCTTTAATCAGATTGAGAATACAATTTTAAACAACATTCCAATTTACTTCTATTATCTAATTTGCTTCATTCCTTAGATATCCTTTGTTTAAGAAATAGCAATGCACATGGGTGAGCCAATCACACAAGGCATCTATGTGCAGCCACCAATCAGGAGCTTCTGATCCTATCTAGATATGCTTTTCAGCAAATTACATCAAGAGAATTAAGCAAATTAGATAATAAAAGTAAATTAGAAAGTTGTTTAAAATTGCATGCTCTTTCTAAATCATAAAAGAAAAAAAATTGGGTTAATGTCCCTTTAACAGCTTGGCTGTGGTGCTCTTTGCCTCCTCCTGCTGGCCAGGATTGATATCCCACTAGTAATATATAGTAACCATATCTTAGAAAAGAAAATAAGATTAAATTGTATGGAGTCTATACAACTATAAACCAAAGAACAAAAGCCTTAGCACGATCATTTAACTGTCACATGTAAAGTCATAGGTCTCCATTTATTAAGCAGTGGATGCTGCTTCGGAGCCCCATCGTTTCAGGCTCGCTCCTTAACTTGTCGTGGCAGGTTGAAATAATCGGGTTTGGGATGATTGACAGCCTCTGCTACCGGCCGATTGGCCACCAGTGAGCAAGGGGCGTCATGATGTGGGAGGCCAGAGGTTTAGGGGTTAATACATTTATTTAGTTGTGGAGGGGTCCGGGAGCAGCGGGATAGGGGTTAATAACTTTATTAGAGTTGCGGTGGGCTCTGGGAGCGGCGGGATAGGGGTTAATAACTTTATTAAAGTTGCGGTGGGCTCTGGGAGCGGCGTGATAAGGGTTTAATAACTTTATTAAAGTTGCGGTGGGCTCCGGGAGCAGCAGGATGGGGGTTAATAACTTTATTTAGTTGCGGCGGGGTCCGGGAGCAGCGGGATAGGGGTTAATACTTTTATTTAGTTGCGGCGGGGTCCGGTAGGCGGGATAGGGGTTAAACATTTTAGTATAGTGGCAGTGTTTAGTGACAGGGTATCTAGTGAAATGCTTGTGCAATGTAAAAAGCCAACAGCGTATGCTGTCAGCATTTATCGAGGTCGAGCAAACATGATTAGTTACAGCGAATCATGTCTGCTCGACTAATAATAAATCTACCCCATATACTACTGTCAAAGTTTAAAAGCTGGCTGCAGGGGTCAGCAACCTTGGCTCTCCAGTTGTTTTAGAACTACATTTCCCATGATGCTTAAGTGTCTTTAAGCTGCCTAAGCATCATAGGAAATGTAGTTCTAAAACATCTGAAGAGCCAAGGTTGCAGACCCATGCTTTAGAGCATACACAAATCACTATCATCACACAGACCATCCTGACATAGAAATAAGAGTCTGCAGATATGTTTTGTATATTAATTCCCATTATTTATTGCATGAAAGACTTTAAGCAATCCTAAAACACAAGCTTAATTGTGTCCAATCTGAATAGTGTAATCACAGGAAAGGTGTTCTGATCTCTTTAAAGAGCACATCCGCTAACAAAGCTGCTAACGTCCGCATTCTTGCAGTAATTGTTCCAAGCGACCCTACAAATAAAGAATAATTATTAGCAAAAGACAGAAAAAGGTGTTACCGAAAATAAAAAAAATCTTAAAATTACAAGAAATCATCATGATTGTATAAGGAAGAAAGGGCAATATGCAAGATGAAGATATAAAGTAATACAATTATTTGTAACATGTTCTAAATTTTATTTGTCTGAGTGAAAAATTAGAGTGGTTACTTAGACTGCAAAAGACTATGTTCACTTGTTTCTGTGTTTGTATCTTTAATACTTTAAGATACTATAGTTATTTTTTTCAGATCTTATTGTCCAATAGCGCACTGTATTGATCCGCATCTTTAACAGAATGCTTACCAGGCTCCCATGCCGTTGGGATCTCTAACCACACGTTTGGCGCAAACAATGTCATCACTGATGTCGTCATTCATTAAACCTTGTACAAGAAGAGAAAACTGTTAATGAATTAAGGGGAAAAAATTAAGTGAAAAGGAACCTACAGTGTTTTTAAGGAAGCGCAGGTATGAAAGGACAATACATTATATAATAGCTATGAATAGTCAATATTTTCTATAATGGTTAATGTAGAAAGTATTTTAAGGAAAAATTTGCCACAACCAGATGTTCTTGCTTTTAGTAGAAATGTTACATATATATATGCTGATCTTCTGTAAAATACTATATATATATATATATATATATATATATATATATATATATATATATATATATATATATACAGGTAGCCCTCAGTTTACGCCGGGGATAGGTTCCAGAAGGAATGGTTGTAAATCGAAACCGTTGTAAATTGAAACCCAGTTTCCCAGTAAGTCAATGGGAAGTGAGGGAGTTAGGTTCCAGGCCCCTCTCAAAATTGTCATAAGTAACACCTAATACATTATTTTTAAAGCTTTGAAATGAAGACTTTAAATGCTAAACAGCATTATAATCCTAATAAAATAATCACACAACACAGAATATATAATTAAACTAAGTTAAATGAACAAAAAAAATTGCTAAACAGCATTATAAACCTAATAAAATAATCACACAACACAGACTTCACTTGCATTTATCTGCAAACAGTTCTTTTTATGCATTCCAATCTGGACTGATTTATAGACAGGAAGATATTGTTCCTTTGAAATCTGCTCGATAGCTCAGGTCTGGTTAAACTGATTAATTTCAGCTTGCTTGGCTTTGCTGCAACACAAGCGGACAGCTCCACCTACTGGCTATTTTAATCAATGCACTGCTTCTCAATGCTTTTCAATAGCAGTCACATGACTGGAAAAAAAGGTTGTTATTCTGAAACGGTGTAAATTGAACCGTTGTAAACCGAGGGCCACCTGTATATATATATATATATATATATATATATATATATATATACAGCGGTGTGTATATACATATATATATATATACACAGACATATACACACACTCTATATACTTACTACTGCAGCTTATGCTACAAGCGTTCTTTGTTCCGGAGGTTATGCCATCATTACACCACCAGTAGCTGTTGATCTGGAAAACTCCATAGTCCCGGCTCCAGCCATTGTCGTACTTAGCATTGGTTGTGTAACGGCTCTCATAATAAGCCATACACATCCCTGTGACAAAAGAGGAAGCTGAGGTCAAAAGGAGAATACTTACAAACATCACACAACACCGGCCTCCGTTTCTCTCAGAGGCACAAAACTCAGACAAAGTGATTACTAGCACAATAAGTTTACCCAAAACAAAGTGCTTGAATTATATATTTAAAGTAAAATTGGATAGCTAGAACAACCGTCCTGAAAATGTCATGTTATATAGGATCCTTATTTCATTAACATTACAGGCATTGTTAACATATGTAAATTGTGTTAAAACAAAGAGAAATTAAAATGTACAGAAGTCCACAGAGTTTCTTGAAATCTTATAGCAATGAAAAGGTTTGATCAAACTGGTGACCCAACCATATAGATTTTTATACTACCAACCTTTTTATGACATCCTAGACATATTCAACAGACAGTGACCAGATTGCTACTTACAGTTGGCCAGGCTGTACCCGTAGTATCCATCGAGACCAGCAGTTTTCAGGACCTTGGCCAGCTCACATTTTGTGAAGACCTTAGCTTCACTGCTTGCCAAGAAGGCACAGCAAAGAATGAGAGCAAGGAAACCTTTCATGTTGATGGCAAGCGGCTGTCAATGAGGGAAAGCTAGAATGACTGCTCTTTGTGACTCGAGACACTGGACTTTATAGAGGTGATTTGTTTAAGTAACCTGATAAAGTCAGGAGAATTAGTAAACCATTAACTTAACTTACAGAAATTACTTAAGCTTATGGATAGCGTTTGCCTTGAATTATATCATAGTGATAATACAAAACAAACACTGCTTCACAATTTCTTATATAATTTTACATAAGTGACATTATTAAAATGGAGGGTAAGTGTATGGCCTCTTAATGGATCCTGTTTAAGGGACTGGACATTTTAAAGATCAGATAGAAAATGGGTTAAAAATGTAAGGTGATGATACCGTTTTGGTTAAAAAAGTAACAGAGTGATATAAAGGTGAAAAACTTCAATAATGATTAATTTATAATTAGCCCCCTCAACAGCCTAGGGGCCCAATGTTCTTAAGATTGGCAGGTCGGAAAGAAATGCTTCAGTATTGCCAGTTTAATAAAGCTTTCACCAGGCAAAATGCTATAAAATAGTGTGCTGAGTCTTGCTGTACAGACTAAGCTACGATTAGCCTTTCATAGGAAAGTATAGGGCAGCCTTTTGAACAATACAAGCATGTTGAGAGGGCATGTTAGGGAGGACATAGCATCATCTCCAGTGGGTACTCCTGAGGAGCATGAGTGTGTTGGAAAATTTATTGGGTTGTATCCCAGAGCTGTGTAAAAGAGAGTGGTCTGAAGTGAAGTATGCCAGCAAGAATGGTTTGGCAAGTGGTAACAGTGAAGTCTAGTTGTCTTGGAGGACTGTAATGTAAGTATGAAGGTAAACTTCCAGCTTCTGTTTGTTTTTATAATAAAAACCAATTCTGATCGAAAAACCATCTTCCCCTCAAAAGGGACCGACAATAGTCTATTCTTAGGGGCCGATTTATCAAGCTCCGTACGGAGCTTGATGCCCCTTGTTTCCGGCAAGCCTTCAGGCTCGCCGGAAACAGAACTTATGAAGCAGCGGTCTAAACACTGCTGCTCCATAACTTGTCCGCCTGCTCTGAGGCCGCGGACAGAAATCAACTCGATCGAATACGATTGGGTTGATTGACAGCCCCTGCTAGCGGCTGATTGGCCGCAAATCTGCAGGGGGTGGCATTGCACCAGCAGTTCACAAGAACTGCTGGTGCAATGATAAATGCCGACAGTGTATGCTGTCAGCATTTATCGTTGTGCGGCGGACATGATACGCTACATTGTATCATGTCCGCTTGCACATTAATAAATATACCCCTTTGAGACCATTTCAGCTGACCAAGATTTAAGCCATAAAGCTCTCCTTAAATTGAAAGTAAAGTTTCCTCTGTTGCTCACCGTTATAACATATTATGTTTAAAATCAATAGGACTTTCAGTCATCAAATTTGTATTACTTGTTCGCAAATTAAGTTTTACCTGAAATAAAATCTGAATTTTATCGTCGATAAATGCAACCCGTTTTTTTTGGCTGCATATTACTTCCTGGTCACGTTCTTATTTGAGCCAACTGAAATACTGGCCGTTAGGCGGCCGTGAAGCGACGTCATCGGCCTATTGTGGCATCTGCGCATGCGGTAAATCGTTGATCTTTACTTTTTTCTACAATGCACGCGCCCTTTTCACGCATGCGCAGAACATTTGGGACTGAGCAGAAACGTCATCTGCTTTGAGTCCCTATTTGATACATTGAGGCGCAACGCATTGCCCACGGATTACTATGTAAGTGCCTCTGTCCGTTTTAACTGGAAAAAAAAACAACTAAATACACGCATGCACTTTGGAGACTTGTTGAAGTTAAAATTGCATGCGCATCGAGTTTGGAATCAGCGATTCGCACATGCGCAATATAAATGGTCCATGTGAACGCGCTTCTCTGATACATATAGAGCGGGTGGGACCGCTCTATACGTAAACACTGTAAAAAATAGGAAGTAGAAGATGGGAGGAGTCAGCAGGAGAACGGTATAACGAGAATGTAATTAAAAAAATGCATAAATCAATAGATTTATTAGAAATAAAAATAGCGATTTGCTTATTATAGACTTAGGCAATGCAGTACTTTGTTCAAATGGGACCAAATTTACTTTCACTTTAATAAAACAGCAATAGACATATTGCATCACAAATTAAACCATTAACTATTTTAAAGGGACATTAAACACTTTGAGATGGTAATATATCATTATAAATTGCATATATAAAAAGAAGTCTGCAATATACTTTTATTATTTATTTTGTCCCCTTTTCCTGTAATTCCATTCTGAAATTGTGAGCTTTTCAGTTCCTGTTAGAAAAGGAAGTGCAGGACACTGTTATATTCCACACACTCTAGTGACTTATTTATAGCTGTCCATAACTGGCCACAGCAGAGAAGGTAACCTAAGTTACAACATGGCAGCTCCCAATGTGTTATAAACATTAAAACTTTACACTTATTTTGTCAATATTTAAATAGTTAATGAAACTTTAAAAAATACATCTACATGTTATTCTTGGACTAATCTTTTCTTTGAATGCATAATTTTATGTAGCATGTATTTAGTGTTTAGTGACCCTTTAAGGACTTTATTGCAGTTATGAATATCCTTAGAAGATTGATCAGAAACCTTCTGAGAAAGAGAATCACACTAGAAGTACGCCAGAGCGGTCACACAGGCGATTGCTACTGCAGGTCTAAGTTGAAGAGCTGATTGAAAAATAATTTTCTTAGCAAGGATTTGCGGTCCATTGGAACCCTAAAGGAAGAACTATCCTCCATAGGAATAGTAGTGCGTCTAGCTAAAGTGGAAATAGCTCCATCAACCTTAGGGACTACTTCCCAGGCTGTTAAATTATTTTCTGAAATTTTGAAGGTGCATAATGAATCCCTATTTTTTCCTGTTCTTTGGCTATATATTCTGTAACCAAGTCTGGGGCTTCAAAGGCCTTAGGCACTTTGAGCAGAGATTTAAATTCCTGATTCAACTTATTTACAGTCTTGGAATCCTCTGGAATTGGTTCTGATAGTTCTAAAGTATTCAAAACCTCCTGAAGCAGAAAGTGGATATGGCCTACTTTAAGTGGCCGAATTATCATGTCCGACGCACATCGATAAATGTCAACAACATACGCTTTTGGCATTTATCATTGCACAAGCATTTCGTGTGAAATGCTTGTGCAATAACGCTCCCTACAGATTTGCAGCCAATCGGCCGCTAGCAGAGAGTGACAATCAACCCGATCGTATCCAATCGGGCTGATTGCTGTCTTCTACATCAGAGGTGGCGGACGAGTTAAGGAGCAGTGGTCTTACGCCCGCTGCTTCTTAACTCCTGTTTCCAACGATCTGGAAACTATGGGGGTAGATTGCAGCATCCGCTGCTTGTTAAATCTACCCCTAAATCTAAACTTGTAATCGGTCTCTGGCTCAGTTGCTGGTTCAGGGTCCTCAGAGGAGATTTCAACCTCAGAACCCTCAGAAAAAGCCAAGTCAAAGTTTTTTAATATAGGTGGTAACTGAGTTTGGGGTACAGGACCCTGTGTATTACAGGTGGTGTGAGTTAAATCTCCAGAATGGTGTTTTAAATTTTATATAGCATCATGGGATTGGATGTTGATTACTTTGTAAAGCTGATCAAATGTGTAAGTTATATGCCAGTTAAAACGGTATTTATATCGCTGAGAAACGTATTTCAATTGTTGGACATTATTGGTGAGGTTTACACTTTTATTTTGTGCTTTTAATAGGAAGAGAGTGCGTGTCGCTTTGTTATGAGTCCTGTTTCTCAGCTACTGGGATAGATGGCGTTTGTTTATGAGTTATAGTGAGCTGGTCCACTGCCAATAGCTCAGCCTGTTTCTATCAGCACAAGGAGTTCTGCTTCTTTTGTTAGTATAAACATGCAATCACTGAATCTCTTTTAGTTTATACTGATTACACAATGTGATGCCTACATGTTTTTGCATCTTTTTAGATAATTGGGTCATTGGTTTGAATTTTTGATCATTTTCGCAGAGCAGAAAAACATTAAATGTAAGCCTGGAATCCAGGCCAATAATCGGATTATGTGCTTATAAAACTAGTAGTGAGTCCTAAATACTATTGCTTAAACAAAACAATTGTAACATATAGAAAATAAGCGCACTAAAGATAAGAACAATATGTACAAAAAATTATAAGAAATGGCTAAGCACACATATTGTGTTACATCGCTTATTTAGTTCCCCACTTCTTCAAAAACTGAAAGAAAAAAGGGAACCAAAGAAAAGTAAAATTGTACCAAAACTGAAGAAATAAATCAATTAAAAACAAAATGTATGCTTACTTGATCAATTTCTTTCTTTCCGGATATAGAGAGTGCACAACTTCATTCCAATTACTAGTGGGAATATCACTCTTGGCCAGCAGGAGGAGACAAAGAGCACCACAACAAAGCTGTTAAGTGTCACTCCCCTACCCATAATCCCCAGTCATTTGACTGAAGGGAAATGGAAAAAGGAATAACACAAAGGTGTAGAGGTGCCTGAGGTTTAGTCTAAAATAACTGTCTTAATTAAGGGTGGGATCGTGGACTCTCCATATCCGGAAAAAAATAAATTTATCAGGTAAGCATACATTTTGTTTTCTTTCCTAAGATATGGAGAGTCCATGACGTCATTCCAATTACTAGTGGGAACCAATACCCAAGCTAGAGGACACGGAATAAAAAGGGAGGGAGAACAAGAGAAGCAGACCTAAACAGAAAGCACCACCTCTTGCAGAACCAATTTCTCCCAAAGGAGGCCTCAGCCGAGGCAAAAGTATCAAATTTGTAAAATTTAGAAAAAGTATGCAAATAGGACCACTTTGCAGCCTTGCAAATCTGTTCCACAGAAGCTTAATTTTTGAAAGCCCAAGAAGAGGAGACAGCCCTAGTGGAATGAGCTGTAATTCTCTCAGGAGGCTGACCAGCAGTCTCATAAGCAAAACGAATTATACTTCTCAACCAGAGGGAAAGAGAAGTAGCGGTAGCCTTCTGACCCTTACACTTTCCTGAGAAACAAACAAACAGGGCAAAAGACTGGCGAAACCACTTTCGGAAGAAAACCCAATTTAGTACGAAGAACCGCCTTATCTGCATGAAAGATAAGGTAAGACGAATCACACTGCAAAGCCAAGAGTTCCGAATCTCTGCGAGCAGAAAAGATAGCAGTAAGAAACAAAACCTTCCAAGATAACAGCTTAATATCTATAGAATGCATTGGCTCAAACGGAACCTGCTGCAAAACTTTAAGAACAAGGTTAAGGCTCCAAGGAGGAGCAACAGGTTTAAACACAAGCCTGTTTCTGACCAGGGCCTGACATAAAGATTGAACATCTGGCACATCTGCCAGACGCTTAAGTAAAAGAATGGATAAAGCAGAAATCTGACCTTTCAGAGAACTGACTGACAACATTTTCTCCAGACCTTCCTGGAGAAAGGACAAAATCCTAGGAATCCTGACCCTACTCCAAGAGTAGCCTTTGGATTCACACCAATAAAGGTATTTACGCCATACCTTATGGTAAATTTTACGAGTAACAGGCTTGCAAGCCTGTAGCATGGTCTCGATGCCCGACTCAGAAAACCCACGCTTAGCCAGAACTAAGTGTTCAATCTCCAAGCAGTCAGCTTCAGAGAAACGAGATTTGGATGGAGGAATAGACCATGAGTTAGAAGGTCCTTCCTCAGAGGCACTCCAAGGTAGCAGAGATGACATCTTCACTAGATCTGTATACCAGATCCTGCGAGGTCATGCAGGAGCTATTAGAATTACTATTTGATGCAAGCAATGACTCGTGGAAGGAGCACAAATGGAGGAAACATGTATGCTAGACCGAAAACCCAAGGAACCGCCAAAGCATCTATCAGAGCGGCCTGAGGATCTCTTGACCTTGAACCATACCTTGGAAGCTTGGTGTTCTGCCGAGACACCATCAGATCCAACTCCGGCACCCCCAACTTGAGGGTTAACCTGGAGAACACCTCCGGATGGAGAGCCCACTCCCCGGGATGAAAAGTCTGTCTGCTCAGGAAATCTGCATCCTAGTTGTCCACTCCTGGAATGTGGATGGCAGAAAGACAACAATTGTGAGCTTCCACCCACTGAATAATCCAAGCCACCTCCTTCATGGCTAAGGACCGCTGAGTTCCTCCCTGGTGGTTGATGTAAGCCACTGAGGTGATGTTGTCTGACTGGAATCAGATAAATCAGGCTAAGGACAATTGAGGCCAAGCCATCAGAGCATTGTAAATCACTCTCAACTCCAAGATGTTTATTGGGAGAGCAGACTCCTCCCGAATCCATAGTCCCTGAGCCTTTAACGAGTCTCAGACTGCTCCCCAGCCTAGCAGGCTGGCGTCCGTGGTCACTATCACCCAGGAAGATATCCGGAAGCATGTGCCCTTAGACAGATGCTCCTGAGCAAGCCACCACAGGAGAGAGTCTCTTGTCGACTGGTCTAGATCTATCCTCCGAGACAGATCCAAATGGTCTCCGTACCATTGTCTGACCATGCATAGCTGCAGAGCTCTCAAATAAAATCAAGCAAAGGGAATGATGTCCATAGAAGCGACCATCAGACCAATTGCCTCCATACATTGAGCTACTTTTGGCCAAACAGTAGACTGAAGAGAGAGCCAAGAGGAAAGAATCTTATATTTTCTGACCTCTGTCAGAAACATTTTCATAGATAGGGATTCTATTATGGTTCCTAAGAAAACCACCCTTGTAGCTGGAACAAGGGAACTCTTCTCCAGATTCACTTTCCATCCGTGGGAACATATAAAAGACAACAAGATCTCTGTATGAGAGTTTTCTTGTTGAAAAGATGGCGCCTGAACAAATATGTCGTCCAGGTAGTGTGCCACTGCAATTCCCCGAGACCTGATCACTGCCAAGAGAGCCCCCAGAACCTTTGAGAAAATTCTGGGAGCTGTGACAAGGCCAAACAGAAGAGCCACAAACTGAAAGTGTTTGTAGAAAGGCGAATCTCAGGAACTTGTGATGATCCCTGTGGATAGGAACATGAAGATACACATCCTTCAGGTCTATGGTTGTCATGAATTGACCCTCTTGGACCAAAGGAAGAATGGAACGAATGGTTTCCATTTTGAAGGATGGTACCCTGAAAAAACAGTTTTTTGTACCCTGAAAAACTTGTTGAGACACTTTAGGTCTAAAATGGGTTGAAAAGGTTCCCTCTTTTTTGGGAACCACAAACAGATTTGAATAGAATCCTAGACCATGTTCCCTTACTGGAACTGGAACAATCACTCCCAGAGAGGAAAGGTCCTGAACGCAGTTCAAGAATGCCTCTCTTTTTACCTGGTCTGCAAATAATCTTGAGAGGAGGAATCTGCATCTGGGAGGGAAAGTTTTGAATTCTATTTTGTAACCCTGAGATACTATGTCTACAGCCCAAGGATCTGAGACATCTTGTATCCACGCTTGACAAAACAGGGAATGTCTCACTTTCGGGGGCTGAGGGTTTCTTTGATTGCTCCCCCTTATTCCAAGATTGATTGGGCTTCCAAGAAGACTTGGACTGTTCCTGCTTGAAAGAGGGAGAGGAAGACTTTTAACCTTTGCAATTACGAAAGGAACAAAAATTACTTTGACGTCCTTTAGGTCTGTTCTTCTTTTCTTGTGGTAGAAAAGACCCTTTTCCACCCGTAATATCAGAAATTATTTCTGCCAGACCAGGTCCAAACAAGGTCTTACCCTTGTAAGGAAGTGCCAGAAGCTTGGACTTGGAGGTAACATCAGCTAACCAATATTTTAGCCACAAAGCCCTGCGGGCTAAGACAGTGAAGCCAGACATCTTGGCTCCCAGTCTAATAACTTGCATGTTAGCATCAGAAATAAAGTAATTGGCTAGTTTGAGAGCCTTAATCCTATCTTGGATCTCCTCCAATGGAGTCTCTACTAAAATTGATTCAGAAAAGGCGTTGCACCAATAAGATGCCGCACTTGCTACTATGGCAAAACAAACTGCAGGTTGCCATTGAAGACCTTGATGAACATACATCTTTTTCAAATAAGCCTCCAGCTTTTTGTCCATGGGATCCTTAAAGGAGCAGCTATCCTCTATAGGGATAGTAGTTCTCTTAGCCAGAGTAGAAATAGCCCCTTCTACTTTAGGCACTGTGTGCCATGAATCTTTAAATGGAGTCAGCAACAGGAAACAAAATTAAAGACGGGAGACAGGGAGAAAAGTATCTCTGGCTTCTCCCATTCCTGTGAAATAATCTCTGTCACACTAAAAGTATTTATTAAATTTACTAGACTTCTTAGGGTTGACAATGACAGAAGTATCGGAGTTGTCAAAAGTAGCCAATACCTCCTTTAACAGTACACCAAGGTGTTCATCAAGCTTAAATCTGAAGTTTACTTCTTCAGTATCAGATGAAGGAATTATACTGTTTGAATCTGAGATTTCACACTCAGAGGCTACCGACGTATCCTTCTCATCAGACTTATGAGGGAGGGCAAACTGCGTAGCAGTAGGTGGAACAGAAACCTTACTATCTGAATGTCTAATTATCCTCTTGCGTTTTCCCAGCATAGGAAAAGCAGATAATGCCACAGACACAGCAGAAGATATCTGTACAGCAAAATCTGCAGGCAAATAAACTCATCCAGGAGGCTGGGAGGAACCGCAGGGCACTGCATGTGACGCCATTGAGGCTTGGGACGTTTGAGGAGAAAGCTGTGGCATTGCCTGAACAGCATCATCCTGGGAGACTGTCAGGGTGCCAGGAATCAGACTGAGACGAGAAGTGCAAAAATAATCACACCTTTATTAATAGCAAAAAATAATAAAAAGTCCACAAGTCAAATAACAACCCAGGAATCAAAACCAGAGCTGGTAGTCAGACGAGCCGAGCCAGGAGCCAAAGCGAATAGTCAGACGAGCCGGAATCAGGAACAAGGAAAACAGCAGAGTCAGGAACAAGCCAGGGATCAGGAACCAGGATGGACGTCAGGCAGCCAGGTAATACACAGGAACTCTCACAAACAGGTCTGAGACAACGCAAAGGCAAAGCATACTGAACAGAGGCCCTTTAAATAATAAGGGATGATATCACAATTCTGAGACTGCATCCTGTCTCACATGGATGATGCACACCAGTCTGGCAATAAAAGGAAGTGCAGAAATTGAGCAGCATCCCCACAATGCACCATAGTCAGGAAGAGAGGTGAGTAAAATGGCTGCCAGCAGCACATGGCAAACACAACAGGGAAAAAACCCTGACAGAGACATTAGGCTCAGAGGGCAACAATCTATTTTTATTCTCAAGAGTTGTGGTTAAGCATGCAGAACAGATTTGCATGGGCATAACAAATTGTGCATCTAGACATAGCAAGTATTTAGTAAAAGACACAGAGTCTTGCTCTATGTCCATATATCAGCCAAATAAAAAATAGAAAAAAAAAAAAAAAACTTTTTTTTTAATACTTTAATACTGTCTCTTTAAAAAGAAAAGATCAATTTTTCTCAAGCGTTTTAGAGCATTAAATACGCTAAAAAAAGCAAAACTAACAGAGACCTCTACACCTCAGCTTTGACTGAGGTGTATCACCTGACCTCCAGACTAGGATTCCCAAAGTACAGAAGACGACACAGACCTCCTGCCGACCAAGGGAAGCTTGCAATGTCGGAAAAGACGCTGCTCTGCTTATAACTAAAAGCGGAAGAGCGAGTCACATGACCATCCAGCTGACACAATTGCGCAGCTAAAAATGAAAGCGTGTGTATCGAAAAACCGCCTCAGCAGCTTGAATCCGTGTCTTGCAGTCTAAACACCAAACATACCCACATCTCATGAGGAGGATATTAAAGGCATATTCACTCAATTTTAAAAGTGAAATAAAACCGTTACTCCCTGCAAGAGTGTGTATTTGAAAAAAACACAAAACATACTTCCAATAATGAGCCACAATGAAATAAAGGTTAAAAACTGCCATTAACCCTTTAGGGGCATATTTATCAAGCTCCGTATGGAGCTTGAAGCCGCGTGTTTCTGGCGAGCCTGAAGGGTTGCCAGAAACACAAGTTATGAAGCAGCGGTCTAAAGACCGCTGCTCCATAACCTGTCCGTCTGCTCTGAGGAGGCAAACAGACAACACCGAAAATCAACCCGATCCAATATGATCAGGTTGATTGACACCCCTGCTGGCAGCCAATTGGCCGCGAATCTGCAGAAGGCGGCGTTGCACCAGCAGTTCACAATATCGGATCATGTCCGCTCGCACATTAATAAATAGGCCCCCTAGTCTCCTATCACATGACCAGTGCCTGCACCCTACCAGAAAATATCCTATCCCAAGGATATAAAATGTCCCCAGAAATTGCAGCTAATCCCTCTTTAAGTGCAATGTCTACAGAACCTAGAAGACAAAAAACAGAATTTATGCTTACCTGATAAATTACTTTCTCTTACGGTGTATCCAGTCCACGGATTCATCCTTACTTGTGGGATATTCTCAATCCCTACAGGAAGTGGCAAAGAGAGCACACAGCAGAGCTGTCCATATAGCTCCCCTCAGGCTCCGCCCCCCCCAGTCATTCGACCAACGGTTAGGAGAAAAAGGAGAAATTATAGGGTGCAGTGGTGACTGTAGTTTTACAAAAATAAATTTGAACCTGACTTAATTGCCAGGGCAGGCCGTGGACTGGATACACCGTAAGAGAAAGTAATTTATCAGGTAAGCATAAATTCTGTTTTCTCTTACATGGTGTATCCAGTCCACGGATTCATCCTTACTTGTGGGATACCAATACCAAAGCTTTAGGACACGGATGAAGGGAGGGAACAAGTCAGGTAACCTAAACGGAAGGCACCACTGCTTGCAAAACCTTTCTCCCAAAAAAAGCCTCCGAAGAAGCAAAAGTATCGAATTTGTAAAATTTGGCAAATGTATGCAGTGAAGACCAAGTCGCTGCCCTACAAATCTGTTCAACAGAAGCCTCATTCTTGAAAGCCCATGTGGAAGCCACAGCCCTAGTGGAATGAGCTGTAATTCGTTCAGGAGGCTGCTGTCCAGCAGTCTCATAAGCCAATCGGATGATGCTTTTCAGCCAGAAGGAAAGAGAGGTAGCAGTCGCCTTCTGATCTCTTCTCTTACCAGAATAGACAAAAAACAAAGATGATGTTTGTCTGAAATCTTTAGTTGCCTTTAAATAGAATTTTAAGGCCCGAACCACATCAAGATTGTGTAACAGTCGTTCCTTCTTAGAAACTGGATTAGGACACAGAGAAGGAACAATAATTTCCTGGTTAATATTCTTATTAGAAACCACTTTTGGAAGGAAACCAGGTTTGGTACGCAAAACAACCTTATCTGCATGGAACACCAGATAGGGTGAATTACACTGCAAAGCAGACAATTCAGAAACTCTTCTAGCAGAAGAAATAGCTACCAAAAACAAAACTTTCCAAGATAATAACATAATATCTATGGAATGTAAAGGTTCAAACGGAACCCCTTGAAGAACTGAAAGAACTAAGTTTAGACTCCATGGAGGAGCCACTGGTTTGTAAACAGGCTTGATTCTAACTAAGGCCTGCGCAAACGCCTGAACGTCTGGTACAGCTGCCAGACGCTTGTGTAACAGGATAGACAGAGCAGATATCTGTCCCTTTAAGGAACTAGCTGACAAACCTTTCTCCAATCCTTCTTGGAGAAAAGACTAAGGGGGGTAGTTATCAAGCCGTCTACTTTTCTGACTTCGCCGGCCCAATATGCCCGCCTAAGCTCGCCTACCTTCGCCGCCGCGGACCTGAAAAAATACGCCTAAGTTATCAAATAAAGCTGTCAAAAAGCCGCGGGGCGATGAGCAGCGGACTGTGACAGTTATCACTCATCAGATCTCGCTGCCCTTCGGCTTTTTCCCAGCTTTATTGCTAGCCTGTCACTAAGCACTCACACTAAACTACACTGTTCTATCCCTATACCGGCGCCCCCGGAGCCCCCCGCAACTAAATAAAGTTACTAACCCCTAAACCGCCGCTCCTAGACCCCGCCGCAACTCTTATAAATGTATTAACCCCTAAACCGCCGCTCCTAGACCCTGCCGCAACTCTTATAAATGTATTAACCCCTAAACCGCCGCTCCCGGACACCGCTGCCACCTACAGTATACCTAGTAACCCCTATCCTGCCCCCCCTACACCGTCGCCCTCTATTATAAAATTATTAACCCCTATCCTGCCCCCCCTACACCGTCGCCCTCTATTATAAAATTATTAACCCCTATCCTGCTGATCCCGCACCTCTCCGCAACTAAATAAATAGTTTAACCCCTAAACCGCCGCTCCATGAACCCGCCGCAACCTATATTAAACCTATTAACCCCTATCCTGCCCCCCCTACACCGTCGCCACCTATAATAAATTTATTAACCCCTAATCTGCCCCCCCTACACCGTCGCCACCTATAATAAATTTATTAACCCCTATCCTGCCCCCCACTACGCCGCCGCCACTGTAATAAAAATATTAACCCCTAAACCTAAGTCTAACCCTAACCCTAACGCCCCCCTAACTTAAATATTAATTAAATAAATCTAAATAAATTAACTCTTATTAACTAAATGAATCCTATTTAAAACTAAATACTTACCTTTAAAATAAACCCTAATATAGCTACAATATAAATAATAATTATATTCTAGCTATCTTAGGATTTATATTTATTTTACAGGTAACTTTCAATTTATTTTAACCATGTACAATAACTATTAAATAGTTATTAACTATTTAATAGCTTACCTAGCTAAAATAAAGAGAAATGTACCTGTGAAATAAATCCTAACCTAAGTTACAATTACACCTAACACTACACTATACTTTAATAAATTATTCCTATTTAAAAATAAATACTTACCTGTAAAATAAGCCCTAAGATAGCTACAATATAATTAATAATTATATTATAGCTATCTTAGGATTTATATTTATTTTACAGGTAACTTTGTATTTATTTTAGCTAGTTAGAATAGTTATTAAATAGTTATTAACTATTTAATAACTACCTAGCTAAAAGAAATACAAAATTACCTGTAAAATAAATCCTAACTTAAGTTACAATTAAACCTAATACTACACTATCATTAAATTAATTAAATAAACTACCTACAAATAACTACAATTAAATACAATTACATAAACTAACTAAAGTACAAAAAATAATCGGAACAGCCAATAGAATGCGAGCTCAATCTGATTGGCTGATTCCATCAGCCAATCAGATTTTTCCTACCTTAATTCCGAATGGCTGATAGAATCCTATCAGACAATCGGAATTGAGGGGACGCCATCTTGGATGACGTCCCTTAAAGGAGCCGTCATTCGTCGTAGTCCGTCGGTGAAGAAGGTGGTTCCGCGTCGGCGGAAGGAAGATTCAAGACCCGGCTTGGAAGATGACTTCGCCCGGATAGAAGACCTCTTCAGCGCCTCTTTGAAGATGACATCGGCCGGATCGAAGACTTCTTCAGCGCCGCCTGGATGATGACTTCATCGGATGGAAGATTTCTTCAGCGCCGCTTGGAGGATTAACTTCTTCCGCTCCGGATGTCCTCTTCAGTTCCATCGGTGGCTCGGCTGAGTGAAGACGACTCAAGGTAGGATGATCTTCAGGGGATTAGTGTTAGGTTTTTGTAAGGGGGGTTTGGGTTAGATTAGGGGTATGTGGGTGGTGGGTTTTAATGTTGGGGGGGGTTGTATTTTTCTTTTACAGGCAAAAGAGCTGTTTTCTTTGGGGCATGCCCCCACAAATGGCC
Source organism: Bombina bombina (assembly GCF_027579735.1). NCBI lineage: Eukaryota > Metazoa > Chordata > Amphibia > Anura > Bombinatoridae > Bombina > Bombina bombina. Next base: position 82,305,945 of record NC_069510.1, on the reverse strand, counting down.
CTTTTAAGGGCTGGTAAGGTAAAAGAGCTTTGAAATTTATTTAATTTAGAATAGGGTAGGGCATTTTTTTATTTTGGGGGGTTTGTTATTTTATTAGGGGGCTTAGATTAGGTGTAAGTAGCTTAAAATTGTTGTAATATTTTTAACATGTTTGTAACTTATTTTTTTATTTTTTGTAACTTAGCTTTTTTTATTTTTTGTACTTTAGTTAGTTTATGTAATTGTATTTCATTGTAGTTATTTGTAGGTAGTTTATTTAGTTAATTTAATGATAGTGTAGTATTAGGTTTAATTGTAACTTAGGTTAGGATTTATTTTACAGGTAATTTTGTATTTCTTTTAGCTAGGTAGTTATTAAATAGTTAATAACTATTTAATAACTATTCTAACTAGCTAAAATAAATACAAAGTTACCTGTAAAATAAATATAAATCCTAAGATAGCTATAATATAATTATTAATTATATTGTAGCTATCTTAGGGTTTATTTTACAGGTAAGTATTTATTTTTAAATAGGAATAATTTATTAAAGTATAGTGTAGTGTTAGGTGTAATTGTAACTTAGGTTAGGATTTATTTCACAGGTACATTTCTCTTTATTTTAGCTAGGTAAGCTATTAAATAGTTAATAACTATTTAATAGTTATTGTACATGGTTAAAATAAATTGAAAGTTACCTGTAAAATAAATATAAATCCTAAGATAGCTAGAATATAATTATTATTTATATTGTAGCTATATTAGGGTTTATTTTAAAGGTAAGTATTTAGTTTTAAATAGGATTCATTTAGTTAATAAGAGTTAATTTATTTAGATTTATTTAATTAATATTTAAGTTAGGGGGGCGTTAGGGTTAGACTTAGGTTTAGGGGTTAATAATTTTATTACAGTGGCGGCGGCGTAGTGGGGGGCAGGATAGGGGTTAATAAATTTATTATAGGTGGCGACGGTGTAGGGGGGGCAGATTAGGGGTTAATACATTTATTATAGGTGGCGACGGTGTAGGGGGGGGCAGGATAGGGGTTAATACATTTAATATAGGTTGCGGCGGGTTCATGGAGCAGCAGTTTAGGGGTTAATACATTTATTATAGTTGCGGTGGGCTCCGGGAGCGGCGGTTTAGGGGTTATTAGGTATAGAGTAGCTTGCGGTGGGCTCCGGGAGCGGCGGTTTAGGGGTTAATAGGTATAGAGTAGCTTGCGGTGGGCTCCGGGAGCGGCGGTTTAGGGGGTAATAACTTTATTTAGTTGCGGCGGTGTAGGGGGGGGCAGATTAGTGGTGTTTAGACTCGGGGTACATGTTAGGGTGTTAGGTGTAGACAGCTCCCATAGGAATCAATGGGATGTCTGTCAGCAGCGAACTTGTACTTTCGCTATGGTCAGACTCCCATTGATTCCTATGGGATCCGCCGCCTCCAGGGGTGGCGGATTGAAAACCAGGTACGCTGGGCCGTAAAAGTGCCGAGCGTACCTGCTAGTTTTTTGATAACTAGCAAAAGTAGTGAGAATGTGCCGCACTTGTGTGCGGAACATCTGGAGTGACGTAAGAATCGATCTGTGTCGGACGGAGTCCGGCGGATCGATGCTTACGTCACAAAATTCTACTTTTGCCGGTCTCGAGCCTTTGATAACTAAGGCGTATCAGCCTCGCCACAAATACGCTGCGGAATTCCAGCGTATTTGAGGTTGACGCTTGATAACTACCCCCCAATATCCATGGAATCCTAACCTTACTCCAGGAGTAACCCTTGGATTCACACCAACAAAGATATTTCCGCCATATCTTATGGTAAATTTTCCTGGTGACAGGCTTTCTGGCCTGGATCAGAGTATCTATCACTGATTCAGAGAACCCATGCTTAGCTAGAATTAAGCGTTCAATCTCCAAGCAGTCAGTTGCAGAGAAACTAGATTTGGATGCTTGAATGGATCTTGAATTAGAAGATCCTGCCTCGATGGCAGTCTCCATGATGGAACCGATGACATGTCCACTAGGTCTGTATACCAAGTCCTGCGTGGCCACGCAGGCGCTATCAGAATTACAGAAGCCTTCTCCTGTTTGATTCTGGCTACTAGCCGAGGGAGAAGAGGAAACGGTGGAAAGACATAAGCTAGACTGAATGACTAAGGCGCTACTAAAGCATCTATCAATGCCGCCTTGGGATCCATGGATCTGGATCCGTAAAGGGGAAGTTTGGTGTTCTGACGGGACGCCATCAGATCCAATTCTGGAATGCCCCATAGCTGGGTCAGCTGAGCAAAAACCTCCGGGTGGAGTTCCCACTCCCCCGGATGGAAAGTCTGACGACTCAGAAAATCCGCCTCCCAGTTGTCTACTCCTGGGATGTGAATTGCAGATAGATGGCAGGAGTGATCCTCCGCCCAATTGATGATCTTGGTTACTTCCTTCATCGCTAGGGAACTCTTTGTTCCCCCCTGATGATTGATGTACGCTACAGTCGTGATGTTGTCCGACTGGAATCTGATAAATTTGGCCTCCGCTAGTTGAGGCCACGCCTGGAGCGTATTGAATATCGCTCTCAGTTCCAAAATGTTTATCGGGAGAAGAGATTCTTCCCGAGACCATAGACCCTGAGCTTTCAGGGAGTCCCAGACCGCACCCCAGCCTAACAGACTGGCATTGGTCGTGACAATGATCCACTCCGGTCTGCGGAAACTCATTCCCTGGGACAGGTGATCCTGAGACAACCACCAGAGAAGAGAGTCTCTGGTTTTCTGGTCCATTTGTATTTGAGGAGAGAAATCTGCATAATCCCCATTCCACTGTTTGAGCATGCACAGTTGCAGTGGTCTTAGATGAATTCGGGCAAAAGGGACTACGTCCATTGCCGCAACCATCAAGCCAATTACCTCATGCACTGAGCCACAGAAGGCCGAGGAATGGAATGAAGAACTCGGCAAGTATTCAAAAGCTTTGACTTCCTGACCTCTGTCAGAAAGATTTTCATTTCTACCGAGTCTATTAGTGTTCCCAGGAAGGGAACCCTTGTGAGCGGGGACAGAGAACTTTTTTCTACGTTCACCTTCCACCGTGAGACCTTAGAAAGGCCAGAACAATGTCCGTATGAGCCTTGGCTCTGTGAAAAGACGACGCCTGTATTAAGATGTCGTCTAGGTAAGGTGCTACTGCAATGCCCCGCGGTCTTAGTACCGCTAGAAGGGACCCTAGCACCTTTGTGAAAATTCTGGGAGCGGTGGCCAACCTGAAAGGAAGGGCCACGAACTGGTAATGCGTGTCCAGAAAGGCGAACCTTAGGAACTAATGATGATCTTTGTGGATAGGAATATGTAGGTACGCATCCTTTAGATCCACGTAGTCATATATTGACCTTCCTGGATCATCGGCAAGATTGTCCGAATGGTTTCCATTTTGAAAGATGGAACTCTGAGGAATTTGTTTATAATTTTTAGATCCAGGATTGGCATGAAAGTTCCTTCCTTTTTGGGAACTACAAACAGGTTTGAGTAAAATCCCAGTCCTTGTTCTGCAATTGGAACTGGGTGTATCACTCCCATCTTTAGAAGATCTTCGACACAGCGTAAGAATGCCTGTTTCTTTGTCTGGTCTGAAGACAAACGAGAAATGTGGAACCTTCCCCTTGGGGGAGAGTCCTTGAATTCTAGAAAATACCCCTGAGTAACAATTTCTAATGCCCAGGTATCTGGAACGTCTCTTGCCCAAGCCTGAGCAAAGAGAGAAAGTCTGCCCCCTACTAGATCCGGTCCCAGATCGGGGGCTACCCCTTCATGCTGTCTTGGCAGCAGACGCAGGCTTCTTGGCCTGTTTACCCTTATTCCAGCCCTGCAAGGGTTTCTAGGTTGCTTTAGGCTGGGAAGTGTTACCCTCTTGCTTAGCGGCAGCAGAGGTTGAAGCAGGTCCGCTCCTGAAGTTGCAAAAGGAGCGAAAATTAGCCTTGTTTTTGGCCTTAAACGGTCTATCCTGCGGGAGGGCATGACCCTTCCCCCCAGTGATATCCGCGATAACTTCTTTCAACTCGGGACCAAAAAGGGTCTTTCCCTTGAAAGGAATGTTTAGTAATTTTGTTTTGGACGACACGTCAGCCGACCATGATTTGAGCCAAAGCGCTCTTCGCGCCATAATGGCAAAACCTGAATTTTTCGCTGCTAACTTCGCTAATTGGAAAGCGGCATCAGTGATAAAAGAATTAGCCAGCTTTAAAGTGTGAATTCTATCCATGACTTCGTCATATGAAGTCTCCCTCTGGAGCGACTCCTCCAGCGCCTCAAACCAAAAGGCCGCTGCAGTAGTTACAGGAATAATGCAGGCAATTGGCTGGAGAATGAAACCTTGCTGAACAAACATGTTCTTCAGCAAACCTTCCAATTTTTTATCCATAGGGTCTTTAAAAGCACAACTGTCTTCTATTGGTATAGTTGTACGCTTAGCAAGTGTTGAAACTGCTCCCTCCACCTTAGGGACCGTCTGCCACGCGTCCCGCCTGGGGTCATTTATGGGGAACATTTTCTTAAAGATAGGGGGGGGGGACAAAAGGTACACCTGGTCTCTCCCACTCCTTAGTCACAATATCCGCCACCCTCTTTGGGATCGGAAACGCATCAGTGTATACAGGGACCTCTAAAAATCTGTCCATTTTACACAATTTTTCTGGGACCACCATGGGGTCACAATCATCTAGCGTAGCTAAAACCTCCTTAAGCAGGACGCGGAGGTGTTCCCGCTTAAATTTAAACGCTAATGAATCTGACTCTGCCCGCTGAGAAATTTTTCCTGTGTCAGAAATTTCTCCCTCGGACAGACCATCCCTCACTGCCACTTCAGAGTGTTGTGAGGGTACTACAGATAAATCATCCAAAGCTTCTGATTGCTCATCCTCCGTTCTTAAAACTGAGCTATCACGCTTTTTTGGCAAAACTGGCAGTTTGGATAGAAATGCCGCAAGGGAATTATCCATGACTGCTGCTAATTGTTGTAATGTAATAGGGCACAATGCGCTAGAGGCACTAGGCAACGCTTGCGCGGGTGTAACTGGTGTAGACACATGGGGAGAGGAAGGAGGACTATCCTCATTACCTTCCGTTAAAGAATCATCTTGGGCTACATTTTTAAGTGTCACTGCATGGTCATTAAAATGTTTAGATACCTTAGCACACTTTAAACACAAATGCAATGGGGGTACCGCCATGGCTTTCAAACACATAGAACAAGGTCTATCTGTAGGCTCAGACATGTTAGACAGGCTTAGATAGCACTTAAATACAAAAAAATACACTTTTTGAAAAAACGTTACTGTGCCTTTAAATAATAAAAAGCACCCACTTTTTTACCAAATCTCAAAAAAACATCCGGTCTTTATGAAATTTACACCATATGATCCTAATGCTTTGAAAAGATTGCACACCAAGTTTCAAGCCAATTAACCCCTTATTGCCCAAACCGGAGCAAATTTAAGTTGCCACTGGTTTAACACACTACAGCACGATGCCACAGTCTCTGCTGTGGCCCTACCTTCCTTGGGGATTAGTTTTGGAACGAAAACAAGCCTCCCTGAAGTCCTTCTGCAATCTCTGGACTCTACATGTGAAGCTGCATGAAGCTGACTTGCAAAACAACTGAGCAACTGAGGTGCGAAAATTAGGCCCCCTCCCTCTTCACTCCGGAGTTGTGGGGCCTTCCTGAGTCAATTTAGGTGTCTAAAATTATGCCAGGCGTAAAAAAAACTCTATAAAGTGTTCCAAACATGATAAACACTTGTGAAAACATCAGATTATATTAAAAAATAATCGATTTTCCCCATAACAGTGTCCACCAGTGATTCAAGCCCTTTTAACTAAGCCATCCTTCTATTCTGAGTCTGAGAATATGGCTTACCTTCCCACATGGGGATTTCTGTCAGTCTTCTAGCATTACCAAGTCTTGTTAGAAAAAAAGTGACTGAGCATACCTTAAGCAGTTAAGCCTACAAACTGTTCCCCCTAACTGAAGTTCTCCGGTACTCAACAGTCCTGTGTGGGAACAGCAATGAATTTTAGTTACAACATGCTAAAATCTTTTTCCTCTCAGCAGAAATCTTCATCACTTTCTGCCTCAGAGTAAATAGTACAAACCGGCACTATTTTAAAATAACAAACTCTTGATTGAAGAAATAAAAACTACAAATCTAACACCACATACTCTTTACCCTCCCGTGGAGATGCTACTTGTTAGAGCGGCAAAGAGAATGACTGGGGGCGGAGCCTGAGGGGAGCTATATGGACAGCTCTGCTGTGTGCTCTCTTTGCCACTTCCTGTAGGGATTGAGAATATCCCACAAGTAAGGATGAATCCGTGGACTGGATACACCATGTAAGAGAAAAGCACTTACCTGCAATCTAGCTGTCCCGCAGGAAGACAGCTCACAAGGCGTGAAAGGAAACATACTCCTTACAGAGACCTGTAGAAAAAAGCCTACTCTGGCTTTCTATAACTAGGGCAGCAATATGTTAGGAACAGAGCAAGGACCACCTCACTACTTCCTAACTGCTTAAAAGCCAACACTACTCTATTGAAGAGATTAACGTGAACTAAGCTAAACCCAAATCCTTGCTTGCAGGGAAAAGTACCTAAAAAGGAATTAATTTCTTCAGACACCAAACTTCACCTCCTCCATTGACAGAGGCAAAGAGAATGACTGGGGATTATGGGTAGTATGGGTTGGGGAGTGACACTTAACAGCTTTGCTGTGGTGCTCTTTGCCTCCTCCTGCTGGCCAGGAGTGATATTCCCACTAGTAATTGGAATGGCGTTGTGGACTCTCCATATCTTAGGAAAGAAATATATTAAACCTAGATTCATTTGGGGAAAAACAAACATGAGAAATAGGAAGTGAGAAAGGTATGTGAGATGGGGAACCAGCAAACATCGACTTTCCAGTACATACAAATTCAATATAAATACTAGTACATTAATTCACTAATATTAATATTCTGTATACCGTTAAACAATTATAATTTAAGAGTTTAATATTTAGTACTATACTATAAATTCATTGGTTCATAACATTTTATTTTGTGAAAATAGCATTAGGTTGTATAGAACATTTACAAGTATAAACACCAAGGTACAAAACCTTATCAATAACTAAAGCCAAATGAAAACTTTGCTAATATTGCCTCAGGTTGAAAGATGGTCTTAGAAATCATCAAACCATGAGTACAGTCCATTCTGGCATAGAAATAAGAGTCTACAGACATTGAACATCAATTCCCAGTATTTATTGCATGATATAGTTTTAGCAATTACAGATAAAAACAGGTAAGATAATTGTGATTTTTCTGAATGGTGTAATTACAGAAAGGGTGTTCCAATCTCCTCTTTAAAGAGCAAAGCCACTGACAAAACTGTTCACGTCCTTATTCTTGCAGTAATTGTTCCAAGCAACCCTACCAATAAAAAATGATTGTTAGTAAAAGACAGAAGTCATTACCTAAAAGTAAAATCTTAAAAATACAAGAAACAATTAATAATCATAATAAAAACTTTATAAAGATGAAGGGAAAACATGGAACAGGAACATGTTAAGAAGCAAAATTATACGTAACACTTTTCACTTTTTATTTAAACAGCTCATTAATAAATATGAACACACACAAAGGGATACACAATTTATTACAGTAATATTTTATTACAGTCCAACTATACACTGCATTGATACAAACCCTATAAAGTGGGCTTACTAGGATCCCATACCATTGGGATCTCTAACAACACGTTTGGCACACACAATGTCGTCACTGGTATTGTCGTTCATTAAACCTTGTACAAGGAGAGAAAATTGTTAATGAGTGAAGAAAAGAGACATAATGGTACCATTTTATTATGGAAGAATACGCTTAGGTAAGAAAGGATAATACAACAATTAATAGTCTATTTTTTCTATAAAGGCTAGGCATAGCCACTGGTTAGAGAAGGAAGTATTTTATGGAAAAAATCCTCAAAACTGGATATTATCTAATTTACATACACACGCCAATATATATACTTACTACTGCAGCTTATGCTACAAGCGTTCTTTAATCCTGAGGTTATGCCATCATAACACCACCAGTAGCTGTTGATCTGGGAAATTCCATAGTCCCGGCTCCAGCCATTGTCGTTCTTAGCATTGGTTGTGTAACGGCTCTCAAAATAAGCCAGACACATCCCTGTAACAAAAGAGGAAGCTGGAGTCAAAAGGAGAATACTTATAAATATCACACAACACAGGCTTCTGTTCCTCTTGCTTACATATTAGAGGCGCACAACAGACATAAAAAATTAACAAAAAACAAAGAGCTTTGACATATTTTAAGTAAAACTAGATATATAGTCATGAAAATAGTACATGCTCCATAGAAACAGTGACTATTTATTTTACAAACATTAAAGGCATTATCATCATGCTTTTTGCATGAAATGTGTCAGGTACAAGGACCCCAATCATGTGTACCAATATTTGTAAAAACATATCCAATAAGGGCTTGTTGTTTAGGACACTGATTTTTGTGATATGAGGATTACAGGCATTATCATCATATGAGAAATCATGTTATATAATATGTCTTTAAACCTTTGTTGCAAAGAAACAAATACAGAATTGAAGGGAATAGAAAACTTTAACTAAAAGCAGATTTAAACATGGGACAATTAATTAATTATTCTTGACATCTAATAGCAATAAGTATAAAATAAAATTCATGGTGAACCTACCATTGTGAATTTTAAACCACCAACAATTTTATAATATCCTAAATATACTCGGCAAACAGAGACAAGATTGCTACTTACAGTTGGCCAGGCTGTACCAAAAATATCCATCAAGACCGTCAGATTTCAGGACCCTGGTCAGCTCACATTTTGTGAAGACCTTTGGCTTCACTGCTTGCCAGGAAGGCACAGCAAAGAATAAGACAAAAAAAGAAACCCTTCATGTTGATGACAAGCGGCTGTTAAGAACAGGCAATTTGTTTGAGATACATGAAAAAGTCAGGATATTTGGTAAACCATTAACTTATCATAACAATTACTAGAGATTGATGACAACATTGCCTTGAATTATATCATAGTGATAAAATAAAACAAAATGTTTCATACAATTGTACTTATATGATATTATTAAAAGGCCAACTGTATGATCTTAATGGATCATATGTAAGGGACTGGACATATGAAAGATCAGATTGAGAATTGAGTAAAACATTTTTTATAGAAAATTAACTGTAGTGAAAGGATAGAGTACACTTTTAATACAGAATGTAACAAAGCGATATAAAGATTATGCCTTCAATTTACATTGTAGAGCATGATTATGCACAGGGTGACAAGATTTTCAAAATGAAAAACCAGGACACCTTTTCAAATGCAGTACAATTTTTTCAGTATGGTCATGTTTTAGGTTAGCCTCACCAAGAACTCAATAATAATGATTAATTAATAATCAGCCCCCACCTCTCCAGTATACAAGTTGAAGTATAAAAGTAAATATAAAATGCTTGCCAGCATCAGTGTACAAATTAATCCCCACCACACATAAAGGGCAAGATTACAAGTCGCGCACCAAATCAGTTGCGAAAACACTGCACACATTATGCTTTTTCTCGCATTTGGGGTTGTGCAGCTATTACAAGTTGCAAAATAATATTTTGCGTGCACGTTAAGACGCGTAATCCAAACAGCCAAATCACATGCACGTTTACGTATTACCCATATAAGTCAATGGAGAAGACAAATAGAAAAAAAACCCACAAAACCCTAATCTGTTGCGCAAAGCCCTTGACGTTTTCTCCTTGAAAAGGGTACATGAAAATGTGAATATTTCATATTGCGAAAATGTTTTCGTAACGGAATATGTTCTATTTATTTCTAAATAAATATTTCTCTATATATGTGATGATTTTTGGACTGATATATCTATTTATAGCGAGATATGTATATGAATATATATATATGTCTAGATATCCTGAGATCTATATGCGAATATCTCTCTGAAAATCCCTCTGAGATATTGTTTAATGTGCATAAGATTGTAATGTGAAATCTTTTCATTATCCTTATAGTTAAACACATCTCTATACATATAAATCCATGTTTCTCTATGTATGTGTACTGTATGTATGTCAATGTAAAATCTCTTTGTCTGCCTTTTTTTCTAACACCCGAGATCTCTTTTCTTTTAGCCCTTATAACTTTTGTGCGCAATATTTTTTTTAAATATTTTTTATTAGACAGTGTTAACCCCTTGAGTGCTAATGACGGCTCTGAGCCGTCACAGAGTTTCCCACTCTGGTGCTAATGACGGCTCAGAGCCGTCACTAGCACTCTCCCACCTTGAGGGAGATCTGGGGGCTCACACCCGCTCCTACCCCGGCGATCAGGCCTGCATAGTGACACCCATCTTGAGGGAGATCTGGGGGCTCACACCCGCTCCTACCCCGGCGATCAGGCCTGCATAGTGACAGGCATCGCCGGGGCTTCACGTTATGCACGGTGATGTCACGCGCAATAACGTAATGACGTCACAGCGCAACTTTATTTAAACTTAGAAGGAACAACACTATCAAAGTGTGTTTAGAAAAAAAGAGGTGCGCCTATTCAATGCTATTCCTAAAGTGGAGATTCTAATTATAATATTTTCTGTTTTTTTGTGAAAGATATATATAGAAAACAATAATACAACTATATAATTATATATATATATATATATAAATGGTCAATAATAACAAATAAGTACTTGGTAGATTCCTTGGTATGGATATACAACAAAAGAAATGTCCATATATATTCAGTGTACTGAAAGTCCCAAAATTCCTGAGGAGTGGTGCAATGTAGATATCCCCCGAACAACAGCAGCTCTCTCCAAAATATACGTGAGGATAAAACTTGGTCCTGGAAATGACAAAAAAAGAAGAGGCGCTCTGGTGCAGATAAACCCAACAATAAGTGAGAATTCCAAAAGAAAAAATACTAGTACTCACAAAGGTATTTGCACTTCCAGTGCAATAATCCACAAGCCGAAACTTCAGAGCCGTTCGGCTGACTCTTTCTCTCCCGATATGCTGATATGCTCCCGGCAGTATTCAGGCCCCTAGGAGAAATGAAGCATAGAACACCTTTGGTGCAGATAACCCTTACCAATATGGGACTGCTAACAGTGGGTAAGTGTATATACTCACAAACGTGCATGCACAATCAGTGCAATATCGAGCGGACCGAAACTTTTTAAAGCCGTAGCGAAATAATTAAAACTTCGCTACGCGTTTCTCGGCTGCACGCCGTTTCATCAGGTTATGAGCCTGATGAAACGGCGTGCAGCCGAGAAACGCGTAGCGAAGTTTTAATTATTTTAATAAAAGTTTTTATATTGTTCTACCTTGCTTTGAACTATTCTTTTCCACCGGACGTTTGGGAGTACCAGCTACCTTTTTGGGAAGTCAGCCGAACGGCTTTAAAAAGTTTCGGTCCGCTCGATATTGCACTGATTGTGCATGCACGTTTGTGAGTATATACACTTACCCACTGTTAGCAGTCCCATATTGGTAAGGGTTATCTGCACCAAAGGTGTTCTATGCTTCATTTCTCCTAGGGGCCTGAATACTGCCGGGAGCATATCAGCATATCGGGAGAGAAAGAGTCAGCCGAACGGCTCTGAAGTTTCGGCTTGTGGATTATTGCACTGGAAGTGCAAATACCTTTGTGAGTACTAGTATTTTTTCTTTTGGAATTCTCACTTATTGTTGGGTTTATCTGCACCAGAGCGCCTCTTCTTTTTTTGTCATTTCCAGGACCAAGTTTTATTTAAACTTAACAATCAACAAGATTACGAGTTTTGCGTTATGGCTGGCTTGCTAATTAACATGTACGTTATTTTCACCGCTCACCTTTCATAGCGCTGCTATTACACGTTTGCAAAAACCCGGCTTGTGCGAGCTATATGATTGCGTTGAGCTCCATACCTCACCCAAATACAAGCAGTGTTTTGACGTGCTCGTGCACGATTTAACCATAGACATCAATCGGGAGAGCCAGCTAAAAAAAAGCCTAACACCTGCAATCGCGGAGCGTAAAGCTCCATAACGCAGCCCCATTGATGTCTATTGGGAAAACCAAATGTATGTTTAAACCTAGAACCCTGCAATGTAAAAGTAAATTATAAGCGCTAGAGAATAAAACCCAGCTTAACTAATGAATTCCCCTCCAGGAAAACAGAAATAGTAAAAACAGTAGAAAAGTAGAAGTTAAGCGCTATAAGCGAGGGTTAAGGAGAGGACTGTATTCTCAGTATAATATGTACAATATATGTAAAAAAGCCACTGAAATGGTGTGTGAAATGGAAATATTACCCAGTTAGTGCAAGCAGACCCAATAATAGGAGAGAAAGTACCTATACATCCTAGAATAATTTATAGAAGAGCAAAAAACCTGAAGAATAAACTCACACAAAGTGAGCTAAGACCCCTGACAAGAAAGAGCTATGAGACAAATTTAGAGGGAAATAAATTATCCGGCTTCTTTCCATGCTTTGGGTGCCGCTCTTGTAAATATCCGGCTTCTTTCCATGCTTTGGGTGCCGCTCTTGTAAATACAGTTGCAAAATGAAAGAAATTGAGGTCAATAATTTTAAATACAAAAACATAATTTATGCTTACCTGATAAATTCCTTTCTTCTGTAGTGTGATCAGTCCACGGGTCATCATTACTTGTGGGATATTAACTGCTCCCCTACAGGAAGTGCAAGAGGATTCACCCAGCAGAGTTGCTATATAGCTCCTCCCCTCTACGTCACCTCCAGTCATTCGACCAAGGACCAACGAGAAAGGAGAAGCCAAGGGTGTAGTGGTGACTGGAGTATAATTTAAAAAATATTTACCTGCCTTAAAAAACAGGGCGGGCCGTGGACTGATCACACTACAGAAGAAAGGAATTTATCAGGTAAGCATAAATTATGTTTTCTTCTGTTAAGTGTGATCAGTCCACGGGTCATCATTACTTGTGGGATACCAATACCAAAGCAAAAGTACACGGATGACGGGAGGGATAGGCAGGCTCTTTATACAGAAGGAACCACTGCCTGAAGAACCTTTCTCCCAAAAATAGCCTCCGAGGAAGCAAAAGTGTCAAATTTGTAAAATTTGGAAAAAGTATGAAGCGAAGACCAAGTTGCAGCCTTGCAAATCTGTTCAACAGAGGCCTCATTCTTAAAGGCCCAAGTGGAAGCCACAGCTCTAGTGGAATGAGCTGTAATTCTTTCAGGAGGCTGCTGTCCAGCAGTCTCATAAGCTAAACGAATTATGCTACGAAGCCAAAAAGAGAGAGAGGTAGCAGAAGCTTTTTGACCTCTCCTCTGACCAGAGTAAACGACAAACAGGGAAGACGTTTGTCGAAAATCTTTAGTTGCCTGTAAATAAAATTTAAGGGCATGAACTACATCCAGATTGTGCAAAAGACGTTCCTTCCTCGAAGAAGGATTTGGGCACAAGGATGGAACAACAATCTCCTGATTGATATTCCTGTTAGTGACTACCTTAGGTAAGAACCCAGGCTTAGTACGCAGAACTACCTTATCCGAGTGAAAAATCAAATAAGGAGAATCACAATGTAAGGCTGATAACTCAGAGACTCTTCGAGCCGAGGAAATAGCCATTAAAAATAGAACTTTCCAAGATAACAACTTTATATCAATGGAATGAAGGGGTTCAAACGGAACACCCTGTAAAACGTTAAGAACAAGGTTTAAACTCCATGGTGGAGCCACAGCTTTAAACACAGGTTTAATCCTGGCCAAAGCCTGACAAAAAGCCTGAACGTCTGGAACTTCTGACAGACGCTTGTGTAACAGAATGGACAGAGCTGAGATCTGTCCCTTTAAGGAACTAGCGGATAACCCCTTTTCTAAACCTTCTTGTAGAAAAGACAATATCCTAGGAATCCTAACCTTACTCCAAGAGTAACCTTTGGATTCGCACCAATATAGGTATTTACGCCATATTTTATGGTAAATCTTTCTGGTGACAGGCTTCCTAGCCTGTATTAAGGTATCAATAACTGACTCAGAAAAACCACGCTTTGATAAGATCAAGCGTTCAATTTCCAAGCAGTCAGCTTCAGAGAAGTTAGATTTTGATGTTTGAAAGGACCCTGAATCAGAAGGTCCTGTTTCAGAGGTAACGACCAAGGTGGACAGAATGACATGTCCACCAGATCTGTATACCAAGTCCTGTGTGGCCATGCAGGCGCTATTAGAATCACTGATGCTTTCTCCTGTTTGATTCTGGCAATCAATCGAGGAAGCATCGGGAAAGGTGGAAACACATAAGCCATCCTGAAGGTCCATGGTGCTGTCAAGGCATCTATCAGGACCGCTCCCGGATCCCTGGATCTGGACCCGTAGCGCGGAAGCTTGGCGTTCTGTCGAGACGCCATGAGATCTATCTCTGGTTTGCCCCAACGTGGAAGTATTTGGGCAAAGACCTCTGGATGAAGTTCCCACTCCCCCGGATGAAAAGTCTGACGACTTAAGAAATCCGCCTCCCAGTTCTCCACTCCCGGGATGTGGATTGCAGACAGGTGGCAAGAGTGAGACTCTGCCCAGCGAATTATCTTCGATACTTCCATCATTGCTAGGGAGCTTCTTGTCCCTCCCTGATGGTTGATATAAGCTACAGTCGTGATGTTGTCCGACTGGAACCTGATGAACCCCCGAGTTGCTAACTGGGGCCAAGCCAGAAGAGCATTGAGGACTGCTCTCAATTCCAGAATGTTTATTGGAAGAAGACTCTCCTCCTGATTCCATAGTCCCTGAGCCTTCAGAGAATTCCAGACAGCGCCCCAACCTAGTAGGCTGGCGTCTGTTGTTACAATTGACCAGTCTGGCCTGCTGAATGGCATTCCCCTGGACAGATGTGGCCGATAAAGCCACCATAGAAGAGAATTTCTGGTCTCTTGAATGGAATGAAGGACACGGCATGCATTTTGAAGTTTTGTTAACCTGTCCTCTGTCAGGTAAATCTTCATTTCTACAGAATCTATCAGAGTCCCCAGGAAGGGAACTCTTGTGAGTGGAAAGAGAGAACTTTTCTCTTCGTTCACTTTCCATCCATGCGACCTTAGAAATGCCAGTACTATCTCTGTATGAGATTTGGCAGTTTGAAAGCTTGAAGCTTGTATCAGTATGTCGTCTAAGTACGGAGCTACTGAAATTCCTCGCGGTCTTAGTACCGCCAGAAGAGTGCCCAGAACCTTTGTGAAGATTCTTGGAGCCGTAGCCAGTCCGAATGGAAGAGCTACAAACTGGTAATGCCTGTCTAAAAAGGCAAACCTTAGATACCGGTAATGACTTCTGTGAATCGGTATGTGAAGGTAAGCATCCTTTAAATCCACTGTGGTCAAGTACTGACCCTCTTGGATCATGGGCAAAATTGTTCGAATAGTTTCCATCTTGAACGATGGAACTCTTAGGAATTTGTTTAGGATCTTTAAATCCAAGATTGGCCTGAAGGTTCCCTCTTTTTGGGAACTACAAACAGATTTGAGTAAAACCCTTGTCCTTGTTCCAACCGCGGAACTGGATGGATCACTCCCATTAATAAAAGATCTTGTACGCAGCGTAGAAACGCTTCCTTCTTTGTTAGGTTTGTTGACAACCTTGACAGATGAAATCTCCCTCTTGGGGGAGAGGATTTGAAGTCCAGAAGGTATCCCTGAGATATGATCTCTAACGCCCAGGGATCCTGAACATCTCTTGCCCAAGCCTGGGCGAAGAGGGAAAGTCTGCCCCCCACTAGATCCGGTCCCGGATCGGGGGCCCTCAATTCATGCTGTCTTAGGGGCAGCAGCAGGTTTTCTGGCCTGTTTGCCCCTGTTCCAGGACTGGTTAGGTTTCCAGCCTTGTCTGTAGCGAGCAACAGCTCCTTCCTGTTTTGGTGCAGAGGAAGTTGATGCTGCTCCTGCTTTGAAATTACGAAAGGAACGAAAATTGGACTGTCTAGCCTTGGCTTTGGCCTTGTCCTGAGGCAGGGCATGACCTTTACCTCCTGTAATGTCATCAATAATCTCTTTCAAGCCGGGCCCGAATAAGGTCTGCCCTTTGAAAGGAATATTAAGCAATTTAGATTTAGACGTAACATCAGCTGACCAGGATTTTAGCCACAGAGCTCTGCGTGCCTGAATGGCGAATCCTGAATTTTTAGCCGCAAGTTTAGTTAAATGTACTACGGCATCTGAAATAAATGAATTAGCTAACTTAAGGAATTTAAGTTTGTGTGTGATGTCATCTAGTGTGGATGATTGAAGTGTCTCTTCCAGAGACTCAAACCAAAATGCTGCTGCAGCCGTGACAGGCGCAATACATGCAAGAGGTTGCAATATAAACCCTTGTTGAACAAACATTTTCTTAAGGTAACCCTCTAATTTTTTATCCATTGGATCTGAAAAAGCACAGCTATCCTCCACTGGGATAGTGGTACGCTTAGCTAAAGTAGAAACTGCTCCCTCCACCTTAGGGACCATTTGCCATAAGTCCCGTGTGGCGGCGTCTATTGGAAACATTTTTCTGAATATAGGAGGGGGTGAGAAAGGCACACCGGGTCTATCCCACTCCTTAGTAACAATGTCAGTAAGTCTCTTAGGTATATATATATATAGGAAAAACGTCAGTACTCGTCGGTACCGCAAAATATTTATCCAACCTACACATTTTTTCTGGGATTGCAACTGTGTTACAATCATTCAGAGCCGCTAATACCTCCCCTAGTAACACACGGAGGTTCTCAAGCTTAAATTTAAAATTTGAAATGTCTGAGTCCAGTTTATTTGGATCAGAACCGTCACCCCCAGAATGAAGCTCTCCGTCTTCACGTTCTGCAAACTGTGACGCAGTATCAGACATGGCCCTTGCATTATCAGCGCACTCTGTTCTCATCCCAGAGTGATCACGTTTACCTCTTAGTTCTGGTAGTTTAGCCAAAACTTCAGTCATAACAGTAGCCATATCTTGTAATGTGATTTGTAATGGCCGCCCAGATGCACTCGGCGCTACAATATCACGCACCTCCTGAGCGGGAGATGCAGGTACTGACACGTGAGGCGAGTTAGTCGGCATAACTCTCCCCTCGTTGTTTGGTGAAATATGTTCAATTTGTACAGATTGACTATTTTTTAAAGTAGCATCAATACATTTAGTACATAAATTTCTATTGGGCTCCACTTTGGCATTAACACATATAGCACAGAGATATTCCTCTGAATCAGACATGTTTAACACACTAGCAAATAAACAGCAACTTGGAAATACTTTTCAAAGTAATTTACAAATAATATGAAAACGAACTGTGCCTTTAAGAAGCACAGAAAATATTATAACAGATAAAATAATTAAGTTATAGCATCAATCTTTGTCAGAATATACAGTTTTAGCAAAGGATTGTTCCCCTCAGCAAATGATAACTAACCCAGGCAGCAGAAAAAAATACACAAATAAACGTTTTTTATATCACAGTCAATACAATCAGCACAGCTCTGCTGTGAATGATTACTTCCCTCAAAAAAGACTCTTGAGATCCCTGAACTCTGTAGAGATGAACCGGATCATGCAGGAAGAAAATGAACCTCTGACTGAGTTTTTCTGATGCATAGTGAAAGCACCAAAATGGCCCCTCCCCCACACACATAACAGTGAGAGGGATCAGTGAACTGCTCTAATTTAAATCAAAACTATTGCCAAGTGGAAAAAAAGTGCCCAAAACATTTTTTCACCCAGTACCTCAGAGAAAAAAACGTTTTTACATGCCAGCAAAAAAACGTTTTACCTCAATAATTAATTGTCATTTAAAACCTATTGCAAGACCCTGCAAAATAGGTTAAGTCTATGTATACAGTTTAAAAGCCAGAGAAGTACCATTTCCCAGAAAACTGAAGTGTAAAATATACATACATGACAGCCTGATATCAGCTACATCTACTGCATTCAAGGCTGAGTTTACATTATAACGGTATGGCAGGATTTTCTCATCAATTCCATGTCAGAAAATAATAAACTGCTACATACCTCTTTGCAGATTAATCTGCCTGCTGTCCCCTGATCTGAAGTTTACCTCTCCTCAGATGGCCGAGAAACAGCAATATGATCTTAACTACTCCGGCTAAAATCATAGAAAAACTCAGGTAGATTCTTCTTCAAATTCTACCAGAGAAGGAATAACACACTCCGGTGCTATTATAAAATAACAAACTTTTGATTGAAGATATAAAAACTAAATATATCACCATAGTCCTCTCACACATCCTATCTAGTCGTTGGGTGCAAGAGAATGACTGTAGGTGACGTAGAGGGGAGGAGCTATATAGCAACTCTGCTGGGTGAATCCTCTTGCACTTCCTGTAGGGGAGCAGTTAATATCCCACAAGTAATGATGACCCGTGGACTGATCACACTTAACAGAAGAAATAGAGGACACCATAAGATGTCAGGACAAAGGAGTAGTCTATATTATTGAGTGTTCTTGTAAGAAATATTACATCGGAGAAACAACTAGGACCCTCCGCGAGAGGATTAGGGAACACCTCTCCTGTATAGATAGAGGGAATCTTGATACAC
The DNA here is from genome assembly GCF_027579735.1 of Bombina bombina. NCBI lineage: Eukaryota > Metazoa > Chordata > Amphibia > Anura > Bombinatoridae > Bombina > Bombina bombina. The sequence goes on along the minus strand of NC_069510.1, from coordinate 82,287,337 downwards.
ACTTGTATTCACACTTTAGAGAAATTCATCATAATAATCTGAAACACTTCAGATTCTAAGGGCCTAGCCAAAGTGAAATTAAACTGGAGAGGGGGTAACCTAGAAAAACAACTATTAAAATTAGAAGCCAAAATGATATATAATATGGACACACTACATCCCATAGGGTTAAATTCAGAATTAGATATCCCCCTTTCCTATAAGTCAGATCCCCCCCCCACATATATACATATATATGGATCTATTTATTTTGTATATATATTATTAGTTTAATTGTATATATATATTTTATATATATCTTATTCATTTCATACATTTTATTTTTCATATCCAATTCTATTTCATTTTATTTTACTTGGAGTTCCTTTCTATTTTTTCTCTTTTAATACATTGTAGGCCCATCCTTGAGAACATTTTCAAACACTTTGTTAACGTATTATCGGGTATATAACTCTGCTCTTATAATAATATCTAACACACAAAATTGCATCTTTATAACTTAATGTAACTTAATTTGGAAACTCATGTTAGTCTAAAGTAATTCCACCTTCAGTATGAACCATTGTATCAGTGTATTCCACCTTTAATTGATTAATTGTATGACCAATAGAAATAGATGTAAGCATTCAAATACTCTTGTGGTAGCACAGAATAATATGTCTTGATAAAGCCCAAGGGCGAAATGCGTTGACTGGACACTGTGCTATGTGTTTATTAGCATTTGTTAATTTCACAATACTGCACTTTGGAGGACTTTTAAACCTATTTTGTTGTGCCTGGTAGCATCAACATAGGAACATCTTAGTCGCTACTAGCGACCGGAAAGTTGAATACTTCTAAGGATCTCCTAGTTGCTACCTAGCGACCGCCAAGCATTTCAATTAAAGAACTTTAGTCGTTTTTAGCGACCGCAAAGATAATTTTCTAATCTGAGTCGTACAAACGACCGCCAAGTTTCTACACCTGAGGATTCACTAGTTGCTACGAGCAACCACAGGAAGCATACCCCGTTTCTAGTCGCTATATCGCGACCGCACAGCCTACAAAGCCTTGAGGATCACCTTCCCTTATCTCTATATACAAGGAAGAATTGAAGTCACATTCATTGACCGCAAAGTATCCTATTGATCCCTCCAAGACTTCCACATCCTTTGTGGAATAGGGGCTACTACGAAAACTCTGCACGTAATCACCACAGGTGTCGTCATAACGGTCACGCAGGAGCCACACAAAAAAGGCGCATTCAGTACTATCCGGTAACGCCAAGCCGTATACAACACGGCCTCCTATCCGACACTTACCTTTCTTCTTTTAATACAACTGGATATCCAAGGAGACATATTATTGCTCCATTGCTGCTAATACCTTTTTAAACGCAAGTACTATATACTATAAAAAGTTCATTTATCATCTGTTACTATTAGTAACGAATAAGGGAGACGTCCCTGTATTTTTAGATACGCCTGTTTTAGATATGCTTACTATTTGACACATTGTTTTAGTAATTTGTTTTAAATAAATTGTTTCTATATTTATAATCTTTACTTTGTACTTGTTTCTAATATACATTCCTCTAGACACATTCTAGTCGGTTAATGTTTTTCACAGTGTTGGATACAAATACAGCACCCGCTATCTCCTGTCCTGTCTATATAATAGACCTATAATTGGGTAATATTTCCATTTCACACACCATTTCAGTGGCTTTTTTACATATATTGTACATATTATACTGAGAATACAGTCCTCTCCTTAACCCTCGCTTATAGCGCTTAACTTCTACTTTTCTACTGTTTAAACCTAGAACCCTAACATAAACCCTAAATACCCCTAATCTGCTGCCCCTGACATCGCCAACACCTACATTACACTTATTAACCTCTAATCTGCCGCCCCCAATGTCGCCGCCGCAGCCACTATAGTAAAGTTATTAACCTTAGCCTCCCACATCACTAACACTAAATAAATATATTAACCCCTTACGTAACCCTAACCCTAAGTCTAACCCTAACATAATCCTAACCCTAACACCCCCTAACTTTAACATAATTAAAATAATTCTAAATAAAACTTACTATTAATAACTAAATAATTCCTATTTAAAAATAAATACTTACCTGTAAAATAAACCCTAAGCTAGCTACAATATAACTAATAGTTACATTGTAGTTAGCTTAGGTGTTATTTTTATTTCACAGGCAAGTGTGTATTTATTTTAACTAGGTAGACTAATTAGTAAATAGTTATTAACTATTTACTAACTACCTAGTTAAAACAAAAAAAAATACAAAATACAAGTTAAAATAAATACATACAATTTACCTGTGAAATAAAACCTAACCTGAGTTACACTAACACTTAAGATTACAATAAAATGAAATAAATTAAATTAACAAAATACAATTATCTAAATTACAAAAAAAATAAACACTAAATTAGACAAAATAAAAAAAGAAATTATCAAAAATAAAAACAAATTACTCCTATTCTAATAGCCCTATCAAAATAAAAAAGAACCCCCAAAATAAAAAAAAACCCTAGCCTACACTAAACTGCCAATGGCCCTTAAAAGGGCCTTTTGCGGGCATTGCCCCAAAGAAATCAGCTCTTTTACCTGTAAAAAAAATACAAACAATTCCCCAACAGTAAAACCCACCACCCACACAACCAAACCCCCCCAAAAAAAATATCTAAATAAACCTAAGCTCCCCATTGCCTTGAAAAGGGCATTTGGATGGGCATTGCCCTTAAAAGGGCATTTAGCTCTTTTACATTGCCCAAAACCCTAAGCTAAAAATAAAACCCACCCAATAAACCCTTAAAAAAAAATAACACTAACCCCTAATGATCATCTATCTTCATCTAGGCGGCAGAAGTCCTCATCAAAGCCGATAGAAGTCTTCATCCAAGCAGGCAGAAGTCCTCCTCGAAGCCGGCAGAAGTATTCATCCAAGCGGGTAGAAGTCTTCATCCAGACGGCATCTTCTATCTTCATCCATCCGGCACAGAGTTGGTCCATCTTCAAGACATCCGGTGCAAAGCATCCTCTTCTTAAGATTGGTGCTAAAGAATGAAGTTTCCATTTAAATGATGTCATCCAAGATGGCGTCCCTTACATTCCGATTGGCTAGAATTCTATCAGCCAATAGAAATTAAGGGGGAAAAAATCATATTGGCTGTTGCAATCAGCCAATAGGATTGAACTTGCATTTTCTTGGCTGATTGCAACAGCCAATAGGATTTTTCCCCCCTTAATTCCTATTGGCTGATAGAATTCTATCAGCCAATTGGAATGTAAGGGACGCCATCTTGGATGACGTCATTTAAAGGGAAACTTCATTCTTCAGCAACCATCGTAAGAAGAGGATGCTCCGCGCCGGATGTCTTGAAGATGGACCCGCTCCGTGCCGGATGGATGAAGATAGAAGATGCCGTCTGGATGAAGACTTCTACCCGCTTGGATGAAGACTTCTGCCGGCTTCGATGAGGACTTCTGTTGCCTGGATGAGGATGGATGTCCAGTCTTCAAAAACTGTAAGTGGATCGTCAGGGGTTAGTGTTAGGTTTTTTTAAGGGTTTATCTATGAGCAAGGAAAGGATTGTTGCGTAAAAGGCGAATGCGTGCATGCAATCCCGATTTTTCAAGACTTGTAATAGCTGTGTAATGGAAATTGATTGCGAAAAGACCATATCACGCGTGGAAAAATCATAACGTGCGACTTGCCCAAAGTAAGTTGACTGAAAAGAAAATAATATCTAACTGTGAATCTCTGCTAAGAACATCCACTCTCTCTGACTGACTCTTATTTCTGTTTATACACATGCGCCAGTTGTGGAAGCTAATAAAAAAGTATATATACATTTGTTCTAAAGGAATAAGTACATATTTAATAAGTATCATATTATAAACCAGCCGTGCAAGTGAAGAAAAATAAAAAACAAAATTTATGCTTACCTGATAAATTTCTTTCTTTCCGGAAATGGAGAGTCCACGAGGAGGAGGCAAAGAGCACCCCAGCAAAGCTGTTAAGAGTAACTTTCCTTACCCATAATCCCCAGTCATTCAGCCGAGGGAAAATGGAAAAAGAAGAAACACAAAAGTGAAAAGGTGCCTGAGGTTTACTCAAAAAAACTGCCGAATTATAACCAAAAAGAGGGCGGGGTCATGGACTCTCCATGTCCAAAAAAAAAAGAAATTTATCAGGTAAGCATAAATTTTGTTTTCTTTCCTATGACATGCAGAGTCCACAACGTCATTTCAATTACTAGTGGGAACAAATACCCAAGCTAGAGGACACGGAATGAACAGGGCGGGACAAAAAACAGGCAGAAGAACCTAAACAGAAGGCACCACCGCTTGAAGAACCTTTCTCCCAAAAGAGGCATCAGCCGAGGAAAAAGTATCAAATTTGTAAAATTTAGAAAAAGTATGCAGAGAGGACCACTTTGCAGCCTTGCAAATCTGTTCCACAGAAGCTTCATTTTTTAAAACCCAAGAAGAGGAGACAGCTATAGAGGAATGAGCCGTAATTCCAGCAGTCTCATAAGCAAAACAAATCAAACTTCTCAACCAGAGAGAAAGAGTAGCAGAAGTGGCCTTCTGACCCTTACGTTTTCCAGAAAAAACAACAAACAGGACAGAAGATAGTCGAGAATCTTTAGTAGTTTGTAAGTAAAGATTTAGAGCCTGCACAACATCCAAGTTATGCAAAAGACGTTCCTTATGAGAAGAAGGATTAGGACAACAATATCCTGATTAATGTTTTGATCCGATACCACCTTAGGGAAAAACCCCAATTTAGTACAAAGGACCGCCTTATCTGCATGAAAGATAAGGTACGGGGAATCACACTGCAGAGCTGAAAGCTCAGAAACTCTGCGAGCGGAAGAGATAGCAAGGAGAAACAAAACCTTCAAAGATAAAAATGTTATATCAACAACATGCATCGGCTGAAACGGAGCCTGCTGCAAAACTTTAAGAACAAGATAAAGGCTCCAAGGAGGAGCAATTGGTTTAAACACAGGTCTGATTATGACCAGGGCCTGAACAAAAGCTTGAACATCTGGTAAGTCTCCACAACAAAGCAATATCCCTTTAAAAAGCGCACTGACACTCCATATATCTAATCCACAGATGCCACAGAGTTAGCTCACAACTATTCATAGACCTGCTGGTATAAAAGACTTACTAGTCACTCATCGGCATCCAGGTCACAATTTGATAGCTGCTGGTCTCCTGCTTGATAGAGTACGTAGGCACTTCTGAGCTCCAAACTGCTTCACACTATTCAGTCCGTGTCTCGCACTGAAATTTGCTCCGCCCGCTCTCCTACTAGTATCAAAGAAAACACTGTGCTGCAAACCGCAGGGAGGATTCCCAATCCACTTGTCAGATATGAAGAAAAAACTTGTAAGCGAGTCAGCCAGTGTAAAAGTTAAAATATAACTTTTATTAGAAAATAATAAAAATAAACATCAAAGTGTCCTGAGGCTAGTGCAACACCAGTCTTACATGTTTCAGCATTACGCCTTCCTCATAGACTGTCTATGAGGAAGGCGTAATGCTGAAACATGTAAGACTGGTGTTGCACTAGCCTCAGGACACTTTCATGTTTATTTTTATTATTTTCTAATAAAAGTTATATTTTAACTTTTACACTGGCTGACTCGCTTACAAGTTTTTTCTTCATATCTGGTAAGTCTGCCAGACGTTTGTGCAAAAGGAATGATAATGTAGAAATCTGACCCTTCAGAGTACTGACTGAAAAACCTTTCTCCAGGCCACCCTGAAAAAAAAGATAAAATATGTGGAATCCTCACCCCGCTCCAGGAGAAACCCTTAGATTCGCACCAATAAAGATATTTACGCCATACCTTATGGTAAATCTTGCGAGTAACAGGTTTGCGAGCCTGAAGCATAGTATTAATGACCGCTTCAGAAAAACCACATCTAGACAGAACTAGGCGTTCAATCTCCAAGCAGTCAGCTTCAGAGAATCCAGATTTGGATGGAGGAAAGGACCCTGAATTAGAAGGTCCTTCCTCAGAGGTAACCTCCAAGGAGGAAGAGATGACATCCTTACTAGATCCGCGAACCAGATCCTGCGAGGTCAAGGAGGAGCTATTAGAATTACAGATGCTCTCTCCTGCTTGATGAAAGCAATGACTCATGGAAGGAGAGCAAATGGAGGAAACAGGTATGCTAGAGAGAAAACCCAAGGAACCGATAGAGCATCTATCAGAACGGCCTGGGATCTCTTGACCTTGAACCGTACTTTGGAACCTTGGCGTTTTGGCGGGACGCCATCCAATCCAACTCCGGAACCTCCCACCTGAGGGTTATCTGAGAGAACACTTCCGGATGGAGAGCCCAATCCCTGGGATGAAAAGTCTGTCTGCTCAGGAAATCTGCTTCCCAATTTTCCACTCTTGGAATGTGGATGGCAGATAGGAGACAATCGTGAGCTTCCGCCCACTGAAGAATGTGAGTCACCTCCTTCATGGCCAAGGAACTCCGAGTTCCTCCCTGTTGGTTGATGTAAGCCACTGAGGTGATGTTGTCCGACTGGAATCTGATAAACCGGACTAAGGATAATTGAGGCCACACTGTCAAGGCATTGAAGATTGCCCTCAACTCCAAGATGTTTATGTGAAGAAAAGACTCTTCCCGAGACCACAGGCCCTGAGCTCTCAGAGAACCCCAAACAGCTCCCCAGCCTGATAGGCTGGCGTCCGCATTTACAATCACCCAGGAAGGTCTCAGGAAGCAAGTGCCCCGAGATAGATGTTCCTGTGAAATCCACCACGAGAGAGATTCTCTTGTTAGGGGGTCCAGATTTATCCTCTGCGATAAATCTGAATAGTCTCTGTTCCATTGACGGAGCATGCAAAGCTGCAGTGGTTGCAGATGGAACAGAGCAAAATGAATGACGTTCATGGAAGCCACCATCAGACCAATCACCTTCATGCATTAAGCCACTGTTGGACGAAAGGCAGACTGAAGAGAAAGGCAAGCAGAAAGAAGTTTGGGTTTTCAGACATCCGTCAGGAAAATCTTCATGGACAAGGAATACAGTATATGATAGTTCCTAGGAAACACACTCTTGTAGAAGGAACTAGATAACTCTTTTCCAGATTCACTTTCCACCCGTGGGAAAGTAGAAAAGACAACAATATCTCTGAATGAGGTTTTGCTAGTTGAAAAGATGATGCCTGAACCAAGATGTTGTCTAGATAAGGCGCTGCTGCAATTCCTTGGGATCTGATCACTGCTAATAATGCTCCCAGGACCTTTGTGAAAATACTGGGAGCTGTGGCAAGACTAAATGGAAAAGCAATAAACTGGAAATGCTTGTCCAGAAAGGCAAATCTTAGAAACTGGAGATGATCCCTGTGAATGGGAACATGTAAGTACGCATCCTTCAGGTCTATGGTCGTCATGAACTGACCTTCCTGGACCAAGGGAAGAATGGAACGAATAGTTTCCATCTTGAAGAACGGGACCCTTAGGAGCTTGTTGAGACACTTTAAATCTAGAATGGGACGAAAAGTTCCCTCCTTTTTGGGAACCACAAATAGAATCCTAGACCTTGTTCTCCTTTAGAGGGACTGGTACAATAACTCCCAGGGAGGATAGGTCCTTTACACAATTTAAGAAGGTCTCCCTCTTTACCTAGTTTGAGGATAATCTTGACAGGAGAAATCTTTCTCTTGGAGGGCAAGACTTGAATCCTATTTTGTAACCCTGGGATACTATGTCCACAGCCCATGGATCTGGGACATTGTGTATCCATGCCTGTTGGAAAAGAGAAAGTCTGCCCCAAACCTGATCCAAAATCAGATCAGGGGCGGACCTTTCATGCTGATTTAGAGTCAGTGGAAGGCTTTTTTGTTTTGTTTTCCCTTGTTCCAGGGCTGACTGAATTTCCAAGTGGCCCTGGATTGGTCTGGTTTAGAAGGGGAAAAGGAGGACTTTTGCCCCTTAAAGTTGCGAAAGGAGCAAAAATTAGAAGTTTGGCAACCCCTATGTTTATTCTTCTTGTCCTGAGGTAGGAAAGATCCCTTTCCACCCGTAATCTCTGAAATTATTTCCACCAGACAGAGTTTTACCCTTATAAGGCTAAGCTAAATGCTTGGCCTTTAAAGAAACATCAGCTGACCAAGATCTTAACCACAGAGCACTGTGGGCTAGTACAGTGAAGCTAGACATCTTAGCTCCCAGTCTAATCATTTGCATGTTTTCATCAAAGATAAAGGAGATCTTGGATCTCCTCTACCGTAGTTTCCTCAGAAATAAGATCAGACAAGGCATTGCACTAATAAGATGCTGCTCCCGCAACCGTGGCAATACTCGCTGTAGGTTGCCACTGTAATCCTTGATGGATGTACATCTTTTTTTAAGTAAGCCTCTAGTTTTTATAAATTGGATCCTTAAAAGAGCAACTATCCTCAATAGGAATGGTAGTTCTCTTAGCAAGAGTAGAAATAGCTCCTTCTACATTAGGCACAGTGCACCATGAGTCACAAATAGAGTCTGCAACAGAAAACATCTTTTTAAAAACAGGGGAAGGGGAAAAAGAAACCCCTGATTTATCCCATTCATGAGCTATAATTTCCGACATCTTCCTTGGAACACGAAAAACCTCCTCAGAAGATGGAGAATCATAATTTCTATCCAGTTTAGAAGACTTAGTAGGGTTGACATAAACTGAAGGTTCAGAGAAGTACAAAGTAGCTAGAACCTCCTTCAGTAGTAACCGGAGGTGTTCAAGTTTAAATCTAAAATTTACTTCTTCAGATTCTGAAGATGTTTCTGCTAAAGTGTCAGAGTCTGAGATTTCACCCTCAGAAGCTACTGAAGTATTTCCTCATCAGACAATTGAGAAAGAGAAAGAGAATTGACTAACGCTGACATAGAGGGGTCAGAAACATCACTAGCAGGCAAATGTTTAGATTTCCTCTTACGCCTACGTGAAGATAGGAAAGCAGATAAAGCCACTGATACTGCAGAAGTAATCTGAGTGGCAAATTCCCCAGGTAAATAAACACCCCCAGGTGGTTGAGAGGACACAGAAGGCACAGTATGAGAAACAATTAAGGCTTGGGATGTTTGAGGAGAAAGCGGAGGCATGTCACGCACAGGAATATATTGAGAGACACTTGGCTCACAAGGGAGTATTTTTTCTTTAAATTAAATTAAAATATGTTTAACAAGGTTGGAAATCAAGTATGAAGATCAACTTCAGACAAGTTTTCTGAAGCACCTACCGGACCAGAGAGATAACCCCACTAGCAAAGAAAAAGAAGCTGTGAACTGTCAGCTAAACGATTCTCGGAGTCACTCCGATCGACAAGATAACTAAGCCGACACCTCTCCTCATCCGCTTCAATCCGACACTCTGTTCACAAAAGTCCGCTCCGTAAAACCAGAAGTGCGGAAGTCACATGAGTGGCCAAGAAAACTAACTGTGCCACACATAAGAGCGCAAAAAAAGAAACAACTGCATTGATTTTAAAAGCCGTCAATCCTCTCTGCAGTTTTAAGGTGGTATAAGAGGGAACAGTATACGATAAACTCTGCCAAGAACTAGAGAAATTACTTTAGGATCTAGAGATATTACTTTAGGATCTATTGACCCCCAATAAAAGCTGCCCCAACACTGTACCCCTAAGACAATAGGGTAACTGTGTCCCATAATGTGATCCACTAGAGGGTAAACCCCTGAAGTGCTGTCCTTCCTAACCTAGAAGGAATAGTCACTTACCTGTGGATCCGGCTGCAGGGCAAAAAGCAGCTACATAGGTGTGACAGACACTGCACTCCTTGTCATGGACCTGTAGTAAAAGAAAGAGCAGAGTAACCAAGGGTGGCAAAATTATTAGAAGTAAAGCAAAGACTACCTCACTGCCTTCTAACTGCTAAAAGCCACCACTACACTTACTCAAGAGATTGACGTGGACACAGCTAGACCCCAATCCTTGCTTGCAGGGAAAGATACCCATAAAAGGATTAAATATCTTCAGACACCAACTTTGCACAACCTCCATTGACAGAAGCAAAGAGAATGACTGGGGATTATGGGTAAGGGAATTTACAAATGCTTGGCTGGGGTGCTCTTTGCCGCCTCCTGCTGGCCAGGAGTTGAATATCCCACTAGTAATTGGAATGACATTGTGGACTCTCCATGTCATAGGAAAGAAAAACATAATTATGCTTACCTGATAATTTAATTTCCTTCTGTATGAGGAAGGTCCACGGCATCATTCCTTACTCTTGGGAAATACTGAACCTGGCCACCAGGAGGAGGTAAAGACACCCCAGCCAAAGGCTTAAATATCCCCCCTACTTTCCTCATATCCCAGTCATTCTGCCAAGGGAACAAGGAACAGTAGGAGAAATATCAGGGTATAAATGGTGCCGGAAGAGAAAAACAAATTTTGGTTCCGCCCATCGGAGTATACGGATGGGGACCGTGGACTCTCCTCATACAGAAGGAAATGAAATTATCAGGTAAGCATAATTTATGTTTTCCTTCTTAATATGAGGAGAGTCCACGCATCATTCCTTACTGCTGGGAAAACTATACCCAAGCTCTAAAGGACACTGAATGATAATGGGAGGGGTAAAAGAAAAGGCGGACCTTAAACTGAGGGCACCACAGCCTGCAAAACCTTTCTCCCAAAAGCTGCTTCCGCCGAATCAAAAACGTCAAATTTGTAGAACTTTGAAAAAGTATGTAAGGAGGACCAGGTAGCCACCTTACAAATCTGATCCATAGAGGCCTCGTTCTTAAAGGCCCAAGAGGAAGCCACCGCTCTAGTGGAATGAGCCATAATCCTCTGAGGAGGTCTAATTCCCGCTGACTCGTAAGCTAAGCGTATAACACTCCTCAACCAAAAAGAAAAGGAAGTCGAAGAGGCCTTCAGACCCTTACGATTCCCAGAGTAGATAACAAACAAGGATAAAGTTTGTCTAAAATCCTTAGTAGCTTGAAGATAAAACTTCAAAGCTCGAACTACATCCAGTTTATGAAGTAAACATTCCTTCGAAGAAGAAGGATTAGGACATAAGGAAGGAACCACAGTCTCCTGATTGATGTTACGATCAGACACCACCTTAGAAAGAAAACCCAAGCAGTACGTAAAACAGCTTATCAGTGTGGAACACCAGATAAGGAGGCTCACATTGCAAGGCAGCCATTTCAGAAACTATCGCCTAGATTTAGAGTTTTGCGGCCAAAGGGGTGCGTTAGCTACGCATGGTTTTTTCCCTCCGCACCTTTTAAACAAAGCTGGTATTTAGAGTTCTCAGAAGGGTTGCGTTAGGCTCCAAAAAGGGAGCGTACAGGTATATTTACCGCCACTGCAACTCTCAATACCAGCGTTGCTTACGGACGCGGCCAGCTTCAAAAACGTGCTCGTGCACGATTCCCCCATAGGAAACAATGGGGCAGTTTGAGCTGAAAAAAAACCTAACACCTGCAAAAAAGCAGTGTTCAGCTCCTAACGCAGCCCCATTGTTTCCTATGGAGAAACAGTTTCTAAGTCTGCACCTAACACCCTAACATGTCCCCCGAGTCTAAACACCCCTAACCTTACACTTATTAACCCCTAATCTGCCGCCCCTGCTATCTCTGACCCCTGCATATTATTTTTAACCCCTAATCTGCTGCCCCTAACACCGCCGACCCCTACATAATATTTATTACCCCCTAATCTGCCCCCCCCCAACGTCGCCGCTACCTACCTACAATTATTAACCCCAAATCTGCCGACCGGACCTCACCGCTACTATAATAAATGTATTAACCCCTAATCCGCCTCACTCCCGCCTCAAAAACCCTATAATAAATAGTATTAACCCCTAATCTGCCCTCCCTAACATCGCCGACACCTAACTTCAAGTATTAACCCCTAATCTGCCGACCGGACCTCGCCGCTACTCTAATAAAAGTATTAACCCCTAAAGCTAAGTCTAACCCTAACACCCCCCTAAGTTAAATATAATTTAAATCTAACAAAATAAAATAAATCTTATTAAATAAATTATTCCTATTTAAAACTAAATACTTACCTGTAAAATAAACCCTAATATAGCTACAATATAAATAATAATTATATTGTAGCTATTTTAGGATTAATATTTATTTTACATGCAACTTTGTATTTATTTTAACCAGGTACAATAGCTATTAAATAGTTAATAACTATTTAATAGTTACGTAGTTAAAATAATTACAATATTACCTGTAAAATAAATCCTAACCTAAGTTACAATTAAACCTAACACTACACTATCAATAAATTAATTAAATAAACTACCTACAATTATCTACAATTAAATCAACTAAACTAAATTACAAAAAAACAAACACTAAATTACAAAAAACCCCACTAAATTACAAAAAATAAAAAAATTGCATGTAAAAAAACATATAATACCCTCCCCAACATTACAACCCACCAACATACCCCTAAACTAACCCAAACCCCCCTTAAAAAAACTAACACTAAGCCCCTGAAGATCTTCCTACCTTATCTTCACCACGCCGGGTATCACCGATCCGTCCAGAAGAGGGTCCGAAGTCTTCATCCTATCCGACAAGAAGAGGTCCAGAAGAGGGTCCGAAGTCTTCATCCTATCCGGCAAGAAGAGGGCATCCGGACCGGTAGACATCTTCATCCAGGCGGCATCTTTTATCTTCTTCCATCCGGCGCGGAGCGGGACCATCTTGAAGCAGTCGAGGTAAGGTAAAAGAGCTGTAAAATTTTTATTTTAGAATAGGGCAGGGCATTTTTTTTATTTTGGGGGGCTTTGTTATTTTTTTAGGGGGCTTAGAGTAGGTGTAATTAGTTTAAAAATCTTGTAATCTTTTTTTATTTTTTGTAATTTAGTGTTTGTTTTTGTAATTTAGTGTTTGTTTGTTTGTTTTTTGTAATTTAGTTTAGTTGATTTAATTGTAGGTAATTGTAGGTAGTTTATTTAATTAATTTATTGATAGTGTAGTGTTAGGTTTAATTGTAACTTAGGTTAGGATTTATTTTACAGGTAATTTTGTAATTATTTTAACTAGGTAACTATTAAATAGTTATTAACTATTTAATAGCTATTGTACCTGGTTAAAATAAATACAAAGTTGCCTGTAAAAACAGAATTTATGCTTACCTGATAAATTACTTTCTCCAACGGTGTGTCCGGTCCACGGCGTCATCCTTACTTGTGGGATATTCTCTTCCCCAACAGGAAATGGCAAAGAGCCCAGCAAAGCTGGTCACATGATCCCCCCTAGGCTCCGCCTTCCCCAGTCATTCGACCGACGTAAAGGAGGAATATGCATAGGAGAAATCATATGATACCGTGGTGACTGTAGTTAGAGAAAATAATTCATCAGACCTGATTAAAAAACCAGGGCGGGCCGTGGACCGGACACACCGTTGGAGAAAGTAATTTATCAGGTAAGCATAAATTCTGTTTTCTCCAACATAGGTGTGTCCGGTCCACGGCGTCATCCTTACTTGTGGGAACCAATACCAAAGCTTTAGGACACGGATGATGGGAGGGAACAAATCAGGTCGCCTAGATGGAAGGCACCACGGCTTGCAAAACCTTTCTCCCAAAAATAGCCTCAGATGAAGCAAAAGTATCAAATTTGTAGAATTTGGTAAAAGTGTGCAGTGAAGACCAAGTCGCTGCCTTACATATCTGATCAACAGAAGCCTCGTTCTTGAAGGCCCATGTGGAAGCCACAGCCCTAGTGGAGTGAGCTGTGATTCTTTCAGGAGGCTGCCGTCCGGCAGTCTCATAAGCCAATCGGATAATGCTTTTAAGCCAGAAAGAGAGAGAGGTAGAAGTTGCTTTTTGACCTCTCCTTTTACCAGAATAAACAACAAACAAAGAAGATGTTTGTCTGAAATCCTTAGTAGCTGCTAAGTAAAATTTGAGAGCACGAACTACATCCAAGTTGTGCAATAAACGTTCCTTCTTTGAAACTGGATTAGGACACAAAGAAGGCACGACTATCTCCTGGTTAATATTTTTGTTAGAAACAACTTTCGGAAGAAAACCAGGTTTAGTACGCAAAACCACCTTATCTGCATGGAACACCAGATATGGAGGAGAACACTGCAGAGCAGATAACTCTGAAACTCTTCTTGCAGAAGAAATTGCAACCAAAAACAAAACTTTCCAAGATAATAACTTTATATCAACGGAATGTAGGGGTTCAAACGGAATCCCCTGAAGAACTGAAAGAACTAGATTGAGACTCCAGGGAGGAGTCAAATTTTTGTAAACAGGCTTGATTCTGACCAGAGCCTGAACAAAAGCTTGAACGTCTGGCACAGCCGCCAGCTTTTTATGAAGTAAAACAGATAAAGCAGAAATCTGTCCCTTCAAAGAACTTGCAGATAATCCTTTCTCCAAACCTTCTTGAAGAAAGGATAGAATCCTAGGGATTTTTATCTTGTTCCATGGGAATCCTTTAGATTCACACCAACAGATATATCTTTTCCATATTTTATGGTAGATTTTTCTAGTTACAGGCTTTCTAGCCTGAACAAGAGTATCAATGACAGAATCTGAGAACCCTCGCTTTGATAAAATCAAGCGTTCAATCTCCAAGCAGTCAGTTGGAGTGAGGCCAGATTCGGATGTTCGAACGGACCTTGAACAAGAAGGTCCTGTCTCAGAGGTAGCTTCCATGGTGGAGCTGATGACATATTCACCAGGTCTGCATACCAATTCCTGCGTGGCCACGCAGGAGCTATCAAGATCACTGATACCCTCTCCTGTTTGATCCTGGCTACCAGCCTGGGAATGAGAGGAAACGGTGGGAACACATAAGCTAGGTTGAAGCTCCAAGGTGCTACTAGTGCATCCACTAGAGTCGCCTTGGGATCCCTGGATCTGGACCCGTAGTAAGGAACCTTGAAGTTCTGGCGAGAAGCCATCAGATCCATGTCTGGGATGCCCCATAATTGAATTATTTGGGCAAAGATTTCCGGATGGAGTTCCCACTCCCCCGGATGAAATGTCTGACGACTCAGAAAATCCGCTTCCCAATTTTCCACTCCTGGGATGTGGATTGCAGACAAGTGGCAGGAGAGAGTCTCCGCCCATTGAATTATCTTGGTCACTTCTTCCATCGCCAGGGAACTCCTTGTTCCCCCCTGATGGTTGATATACGCAACAGTCGTCATGTTGTCTGATTGAAACCTTATGAATTTGGCCTTTGCAAGCTGAGGCCAAGCCTTGAGAGCATTGAATATCGCTCTTAGTTCCAGAATGTTTATCGGTAGAAGAGATTCTTCCCGAGACCAAAGACCCTGAGTTTTCAGGGGTTCCCAGACCGCGCCCCAGCCCACCAGACTGGCGTCGGTCGTGACAATGACCCACTCTGGTCTGCGGAAGCTCATCCCTTGTGACAGGTTGTCCAGGGTCAGCCACCAACGGAGTGAATCTCTGGTCCTCTGATCTACTTGAATCGTTGGAGACAAGTCTGTATAATCCCCATTCCACTGTCTGAGCATGCACAGTTGTAATGGTCTTAGATGAATTCGCGCAAAAGGAACTATGTCCATTGCCGCAACCATCAAACCTATTACTTCCATGCACTGCGCTATAGAAGGAAGAAGAACAGAATGAAGTACTTGACAAGAGTTTAGAAGTTTTGATTTTCTGGCTTCTGTCAGAAAAATCCTCATTTCTAAGGAGTCTATTATTGTTCCCAAGAAGGGGACTCTTGTTGATGGAGATAGAGAACTTTTCTCTACGTTCACCTTCCACCCGTGAGATCTGAGAAAGGCTAGGACAATGTCCGTATGAGCCTTTGCTTGTGGCAGGGACGACGCTTGAATCAGAATGTCGTCCAAGTAAGGTACTACTGCAATGCCCCTCGGTCGTAGCACCGCTAGAAGGGACCCTAGTACCTTTGTGAAAATTCTTGGGGCAGTGGCTAATCCGAATGGAAGTGCCACAAACTGGTAATGTTTGTCCAGAAAGGCAAACCTTAGGAACTGATGATGTTCCTTGTGGATAGGAATATGTAGATACGCATCCTTTAAATCCACCGTGGTCATGAATTGACCTTCCTGGATGGTAGGAAGAATTGTTCGAATGGTTTCCATTTTGAACGATGGAACCCTGAGAAATTTGTTTAAGATCTTGAGATCCAAGATTGGTCTGAATGTTCCCTCTTTTTTGGGAACTATGAACAGATTGGAGTAGAACCCCATCCCTTGTTCCTTTAATGGAACAGGATGAATCACTCCCATTTTTAACAGGTCTTCTACACAATGTAAGAATGCCTGTTTTTTTATGAGGTCTGAAGACAATTGAGACCTGTGGAACCTTCCCCTTGGGGGTAGCTCCTTGAATTCCAGAAGATAACCTTGGGAGACTATTTCTAGGGCCCAAGGATCCAGAACATCTCTTGCCCACGCCTGAGCGAAGAGAGAAAGTCTGCCCCCCACCAGATCCGGTCCCGGATCGGGGGCCAACATCTCATGCTGTCTTTGTAGCAGTAGCAGGTTTCTTGGCCTGCTTACCTTTGTTCCAGCCTTGCATTGGCCTCCAGGCTGGCTTGGCCTGAGACGTATTACCCTCTTGCTTAGAGGGTGTAGAACTTGAAGCTGGTCCGTTTCTACGAAAGGGACGAAAATTAGGCTTATTTTTAGCCTTGAAAGACCTATCCTGAGGAAGGGCATGGCCCTTTCCCCCAGTGATATCTGAAATAATCTCTTTCAAGTCAGGGCCAAACAGCGTTTTCCCCTTGAAAGGAATATTAAGCAATTTGTTCTTGGATGACGCATCCGCTGACCAAGACTTTAGCCAAAGCGCTCTGCGCGCCACAATAGCAAACCCTGAATTTTTCGCCGCCAATCTAGCTAATTGCAGGGTAGCGTCTAGAGTAAAAGAATTAGCCAATTTAAGAGCACGAATTCTGTCCATAATCTCCTCATAAGAGGTATCCTTATCTAGCGACTGAGACGTATTACCCTCTTGCAACAATGCATGAAATTGGCTGTAGAAGGTAACCTTGCTGAACAAACATCTTTTTAAGCAAACCTTCTAACTTTTTATCCATAGGATCTTTGAAAGCACAACTATCCTCTATAGGGATAGTAGTGCGTTTGTTTAAAGTAGAGACCGCCCCCTCGACCTTAGGGACTGTCTGCCATAAGTCCTTTCTGGGGTCGACTATAGGAAACAATTTCTTAAATATAGGGGGAGGAACAAAAGGTATGCCGGGCCTTTCCCATTCTTTGTTTACAATATCCGCCACCCGCTTGGGTATAGGAAAAGCTTCGGGGGGCACCGGGACCTCTAGGAACTTGTCCATCTTACATAATTTCTCTGGAATGACCAAATTGTCACAATCATCCAGGGTAGATAACACCTCCTTAAGCAGAGCGCGGAGATGTTCCAATTTAAATTTGAACGTAATAACATCAGGTTCAGCTTGTTGAGAAATTTTTCCTGAATCTGAAATTTCTCCCTCAGACAAAACCTCCCTAGCCCCTTCAGACTGGAGTAAGGGCATGTCAGAACCATTATCATCGGCGCCCTCATGCTCTTCAGTATCTAAAACAGAGCAGTCGCGCTTACGCTGATAAGTGGGCATTTTGGCTAAAATGTTTTTAATAGAATTATCCATTACAGCCGTTAATTGTTGCATAGTAAGAAGAATTGGCGCACTAGATGTACTAGGGGCCTCTTGTGTGGGCAAGACTGGTGTAGACACATAAGGGGATGATGCAGTACCATGCTTACTCCCCTCACTAGAGGAATCATCTTGGGCATCATTTTCACTATCACATGCATCACATCTATTTAAATGAGAAGGAACTTTGGCTTCCTGACATACAGAACATAGTCTATCTGATGGTACAGACATGATAAACAGGCATAAACTTGATAACAAAGTACAAAAAACGTTTTAAAATAAAACCGTTACTGTCACTTTAAATTTTAAACTGAACACACTTTATTACTGAATATGCGAAAAAGTATGAAGGAATTGTCCAAAATTCACCAAAATTTCACCACAGTGTCATAAAGCCTTAAAAGTATTGCACACCAAATTTGAAAGTCTTAACTCTTAAAATAACGGAACCGGAGCCGTTTTTACATTTAACCCCTATACAGTCCCTGGTATCTGCTTTGCTGAGGCCCAACCAAGCCCAGAGGGGAATACGATACCAAATGACGCCTTCAGCACGCTTTTTCAGTGTATCAGAGCTCCTTACACATGCATCTGCATGCTTTGCTTCCCAAAAAACAACTGCGCATTAGTGGCGCGAAACTGAGGCTCTGCCTATGACTAGAGAAGGCCCCCAGTGAAAAAGGTGTCCAATACAGTGCCTGCCGTCTTTTTTATCAAAATTCCCAAGATAAAATTAACTCCTCAAAGTAATAAACCATTAAACATGTTTATAAAACAAACGTTTTAGCCCAGAAAAATGTCTACCAGTCTTTAAAGCCCTTGTGAAGCCCTTTATAACTTGTTATTAAAATGGCTTACCGGATCCCATAGGGAAAATGACAGCTTCCAGCATTACCAAGTCTTGTTAGAAATGTGTCATACTTCAAGCAGCAAAAGTCTGCACACTGTTCCCCTCAACTGAAGTTACTTCATCTCAACAGTCCTGTGTGGAAAAAGCCATCGATTTTAGTAACGGTTGCTAAAATCATTTTCCTCTTACAAACAGAAATCTTCATCTCTTTTCTGTTTCAGAGTAAATAGTACATACCAGCACTATTTTAAAATAACAAACTCTTGATTGAAGAATAAAAACTACATTTAAACACCAAAAAACTCTAAGCCATCTCCGTGGAGATGTTGCCTGTACAACGGCAAAGAGAATGACTGGGGAAGGCGGAGCCTAGGGGGGATCATGTGACCAGCTTTGCTGGGCTCTTTGCCATTTCCTGTTGGGGAAGAGAATATCCCACAAGTAAGGATGACGCCGTGGACCGGACACACCTATGTTGGAGAAATAAATATTAATCCTAAAATAGCTACAATATAATTATTATTTATATTGTAGCTATATTAGGGTTAATTTTACAGGTAAGTATTTAGCTTTAAATAGGAATAATTTATTTAATAAGATTTATTTTATTTTGTTAGATTTAAATTATATTTAATTTAGGGGGTGTTAGGGTTAGACTTAGCTTTAGGGTTAATACATTTATTAGAGTAGCGGCAAGGTACGGTCGGCAGATTAGGGGTTAATACTTGAAGTTAGGTGTCGGCGATGTTAGGGAGGGCAGATTAGGGGTTAATACTATTTATTATAGGGTTTTTGAGGCGGGAGTGCGGCGGATTAGGGGTTAATACATTTATTAGAGTAGCGGCGAGGTCCGGTCGGCAGATTAGGGGTTAATAAGTGTAGGTAGGTAGCGGCGATGTTGGAGGGGGGGCAGATTAGGGGTTAATAAATATTATGTAGGGGTCGGCGATGTTAGGGGCAGCAGATTAGGGGTACATAGGGATAATGTAGGTTGCGGCGGTGTGTGGTCGGCAGATTAGGGCTTATAAAAATGTAATAGAGTGGCGGCGATGTGGGGGGGGCCTCGGTTTAGGGGTACATAGGTAGTTTATTGGTGTTAGTGTACTTTAGAGCACAGTAGTTAAGAGCTTTATGAACCGGCGTTAGCCCAAAAAGATCTTAACTCCTGGCTTTTTTCTGCGGCTGGAGTCTTGTCGTTAGAGTTCTAACTTTCACTTCAGCCAAGACTCTAAATGCCGGAGTTAGAAAGATCCCATTGAAAAGATAGGATACGCAATTGACGTAAGGGGATCTGCAGTATGGAAAAGTCGCGGCTGGAAAGTGAGCGTTAGACCCTTACCTACAAGACTCTAAATACCAGCGGTAGGACAAAACCAGCGTTAGGATCCCCTAACGCTGGTTTTGACGGCTAACGCAGAACTCTAAATTTAGGCGTATGCGTGCCGACGCAATAGCCAATAGAAAAAGAGCCTTCCAGGAAAACAACTTAATGTCAACTGAATGCATAGGCTCACACTGAGCCTGTTGTAAAAATGAAAGAACAAGATTCAAACTTCAAGGTGAAGCGTTAGATCTAAACACAGGTCTGATTCTGATCAGAGCCTTAATGAAGGATTGCATGTTAGGGAGCTCCGTGAGCCTCTTGTGCAGCAAAACAGAAAGGGCCGAAATCTGTCCCCTCAGGGAGCTGGCAGAAAGGCCCTTCTCCAGACCCTCCTGGAGAAAGTAAAGAATCCTGGCAGCCTTGATCTTATGCCAGGTGAAACACACTCTTCACACCAGAATAAGTAAGCTCTCCACACCTTATGATAGATGTGACGAGTAACAAGCTTAAGAGCCTGAATGAGTGTGTCAATAACCCTCTCAGAAAAACCTCTTTTGGCTAAGGCTAAGCGTTCAATCTCCACGCAGTCAGCCTCAGAGAATCTAGATTTTGATGAACAAAAGGACCCTGTTCCAGCAGATCCCTGCAACAAGGTAACTTCCACAGAGAAGATGAGGACATCCCCACCAGATCCACTAACCACATCCTTTGTGGACACGATGGAGCAATCAGTATCACTGATGCCTGCTCCTCCTTGATGCGGGCCACTACACGAGGGAGAAGTGGTAACGGTGGAAAAAACAGAATTTATGCTTACCTTATAAATTTCTCTCTCTTGTGATGTATCGAGTCCACGGATTCATCCATACTTATGGGATATTCTACTTCCCTACAGGAAGTGGCAGAGAGAGCACCCACTGCAGAGCTGTCCATATAGCTCCTCCCTTAGCTCCACCCCCCAGTCATTCGACCAAAGGCTAGGAAAAAAAAAAGGAGAAACTATAGGGTGCAGTGGTGACTGAAGTTTTTTAAATAAAAATATACTACCTGTCTTAAATAGACAGGGCGGGCAGTGGACTCGATACATCACAAGAGAAAGAAATTTATCAGGTAAGCATAAATTCTGTTTTCTCTTGTAAGATGTATCGAGTCCACGGATTCATCCATACTTATGGGATACCAATACCAAAGCTTTAGGACACGGATGAAGGGAGGGACAAGACAGGTACCTTAAACGGAAGGCTTGTAGAACCTCTCTCTCAAAAATAGCCTCCAAAGAAGCAAAAGTATCAAATTTGGAAAATTTGGAAAAAGTATGAAGCGAAGACCAAGTCGCCGCCTTACAAATCTGTTCAACAGAAGCCTCATTTTTAAAAGCCCATGTGGAAGCCACTGCTCTAGTAGAATGAGCAGTAATTCTTTCAGGAGGCTGCTGGCCAGCAGTCTCATAAGCCAAACGGATCAAGCTTTTCAGCCAAAAGGAAAGAGGTAGCCGTAGCCTTTTGACCTCTCCGTTTACCAGAATAAACAACAAACAATGAAGATGTTTGACGGAAATCTTTAGTTGCTTGGAAGTAGAACTTTAAAGCACGAACCACATCAAGATTGTGCAACAGACGTTCCTTCTTTGATGAAGGATTAGGACACAGAGAAGGACCAACAATCTCCTGATTGATATTCCTATTAGAAACAATCTTAGGAAGAAACCCAGGTTTGGTACGCAAAACCACCTTATCTGCATGGAAAACTAGGTAAGGTGAGTCACACTGTAAAGCAGATAACTTAGAAACTCTTTGAGCCGAAGAGATATCTACTAAAAACAAAACTTTCCAAGATAGAAGCTTAATATCTATGGAATGCATAGGTTTAAACGGAACCCCTTGAAGAACATAAAGAACCACATTTAGGCTCCACAGTGGAGCAACAGGTTTAAATACAGGCTTGATCCTGACCAAGGCCTGACTAAACGCTTGAACGTCTGGGACATCTGCCAGACGTTTGTGTAAAAGAATAGACAAAGCAGATATTTGTCCTTTTAAGGAACTAACTGATAATCCCTTCTCCAATCCTTCTTGGAGAAAGGACGAAATTCTAGGAATCCTAATCTTACTCCATGAGTAACCCTTGGATTCACACCAACAAAGATATCTGCGCCAAATCTTATGATAGATTTTCCTGGTGACAGGCTTTCTAGCCTGAATCAGGGTATCAATGACCGACTCAGAGAAACCACGCTTTGATAGAATCAGGCGTTCAATCTCCAAGCAGTCAGACGCAGATAAGTTAGATTTGGATGCTTGAATGGACCTTGGATTAGAAGGTCCTGCCTCATTAGCAGAGTCCACGGTGTAACAGATGACATATCCACCAGGTCTGCATACCAAGTCTTGCGTGGCCACGCAGGCGCTATCAGAATCACTGAAGCTCTCTCCTGCTTGATTCTGGCAACCAGACGTGGGAGGAGAGGAAACGGTGGAAATACATAAGCCAGATTGAAGGACCAGGGCACTGCTAGAGCATATATCAGTACCGCCTGGGGATCCCGGGACCTGGACCCGTAACAAGGAAGTTTGGCGTTCTGTCGGGACGCCATCAGATCCAATTCTGGTGTGCCCCATAGCTGAGTCAGCTGGGCAAATACCTCCAGGTGGAGCTCCCACTCCGCCCATCGGATTATTTTGGTTACCTCCATCATCGCTAGAGAACTCCGTGTTCCTCCTTGATGATTGATATAGGCTACAGTCGTGATGTTGTCCGACTGACATCTGATGAATTTGGCCACAGCTAGCTGAGGCCATGCCTGAAGCGCATTGAATATCGCTCTCAGTTCTAGAATGTTTATCAGGAGGAGATATTCCTCCCAAGACCATAAGCCCTGTGCTTTTCAGGGATTTCCAGACTGCACCCCAGCCTAGCATCTGTTGTTACTATGAGCCACTCTGGCCTGCGGAAACACATTCCCTGAGACAGGTGGTCCTGAGACAACCACCAGAGAAGAGAATCTCTGGTCTCTTGGTCCAGATGCAGTTGAGGAGATAAATCTGCATAATCCCCATTCCACTGTTTGAGCATGCATAGTTGCAGTTGCCGCTACCATGAGTCCGCTTACCTCCATACACTGAGCCACTGATGGCCGAGGAATGGAATGAAGAGCTCGGCAAGTGATTAAAAGTTTAGATTTTCTGACCTCCGTCAGAAATATTTTAATTTCTACCGAGTCTATCAGAGTCCCTAGGAAGGAAACTCTTGTGAGAGGGACGAGAGAACTCTTTTTTATGTTTACCTTCCATCCGTGAGATATCAGAAAAGCCAACACGATGTCCGTGTGAGACTTGGCTAGCTGGAAAGTCGAAGCCTGAATTAAGATGTCGTCTAGATAAGGCGCCACTGCTATACCCCGCGGTGTTAGAACCGCCAAAAGGGACCCTAGCACCTTTGTGAAAATTCTGGGAGCCGTGGCCAACCCGAAAGGAAGGGCCACAAACTGGTAATGCCTGTCCAGAAAGGCGAATCTGAGGAATTGATGATGATCTCTGTGAATAGGGATGTGTAGATACGCAGTCATATATTGACCCTCCTGGATCAGAGGAATATCCGAACAGTCTCCATCTTGAAAGATGGTACTCTGAGGAATTTGTTTAAAATTTTGAGATCCAAGATCGGTCTGAAAGTTCCCTCTTTTTTGGGAACCACAAACAGGTTGAAGTAAAAACCTAGCCCTTGTTCCGCTCTTGGAACTGGGCGGATCACTCCCATAGTATGCAGGTCTTCTACACAGCGTAAGAACGCCTCTCTCTTTGGTTTGCAGACAATTGAGAAATGTGAAATATCCCCCTTGGGAGGGAGTCTTTGAAGTCCAGAAGATATCCTTGGGACACAATTTCTAAAGCCCAGGAATCGTGAACATCTCTTGCCCAAGCCTGAGTCTGCCCCCTACTAGATCCGGTCCCAGATCGGGGGCTACCCCTTCATGCTGTCTTAGAGGCAGCAGCAGGCTTCTTGGCCTGTTTACCTTTGTTCCAAGCCTGGTTAGGTCTCCAGACTGACTTGGATTGGACAGAATTCCCCTCTTGCTTTGCTGCAGGGGAAGCTGAAGCGGGACCTTTGAAGTTCTGAAAGGAACGAAAATTATTTTGTTTGGTCCTCATCTTATTTGTTTTATCCTGAGGGAGGGCATGGCCTTTCCCTCCAGTGATGTCTGAAATAATTTCTTTCAGTGTAGGCCCGAATAGGGTCTTTCCTTTGAAAGGGATGTTCAACAACTTAGATTTTGATGACACATCAGCAGACCAGGACTTAAGCCATAACGCCCTGCGTGCTAAAATGGCAAAACCTGAATTCTTTGCCGCTAATTTAGCCATTTGGAAAGCGGCATCTGTAATGAAAGAATTAGCCAATTTAAGGGCATTAATTCTATCAATAATATCCTCTAATGGAGTCTCCACCTGGAGAGCCTCTTCTAGAGCCTCAAACCAGAAAGCAGCTGCAGTAGTTATAGGAACAATGCATGCAATAGGTTGGAGAAGAAAACCTTGATGAACAAAAATTTTCTTTAGGAGACCCTCTAATTATTTATCCATAGGATCTTTGAAAGCACAACTGTCTTCGATAGGTATAGTTGTACGCTTAGCAAGAGTAGAAATAGCTCCCTCCACCTTAGGAACAGTCTGCCATGAGTCCTGTATGGTGTCAGATATGGGAAACATTTTCTTAAAAACAGGAGGGGGAGCGAACGGAATACCTGGCCTATCCCACTCCTTAGTAACAATAGTCACAATCCTCTTAGGGACTGGAAAAACATCAGTGTAAACAGGAACCTCTAAGTATCTGTCCATTTTACACAATTTCTCTGGGACCACTATAGGGTCACAATCGTCTAGAGTAGCTAATACCTCCTTGAGCAATAAGCGGAGGTGTTCAAGCTTAAATTTAAAGGCCGTCATATCAGAATCTGTCTGAGGGAGCGTCTTTCCTGAATCAGAAATCTCTCCCTCAGATAACAAATCCCTTACCCCTACTTCAGAACATTGTAAGGGTATATCGGATACGGCTACTAAAGCGTCAGACGGCTCAGCATTTGTTCTTAACCCAGAGCTGTCACGCTTTCCTTGTAAACCAGGCAGTTTAGAGAAAACCTCTGTGAGGGTTTTATTCATAAATGAATTTGACGCATTTGAGGTACTTGGCGTCACTTGTGCGGGCGTTACTGGTTGTGACACTTGGGGAGAGCTAGATGCTAAACCCTCATTTCCTTCTAACTGAGAATCATCTATTGCAATATTTTAAGTGCTAAAATATGCTCTTTATAATTTATAGACATATTAGTGCAAGTGGGACACATTCTAAGAGGGGGTTCCACAATGGCTTCTAAACACATAGAACAAGGATTTTCCTTGGTGTCAAACATGTTAAACAGGCTAGTAATGAAACAAACAAGCTTGGAAAACACTTTAATCAAAGAAAATAACACTTTAAACAAAAACAGTACTGTGCCTTTAAGAGAAAAAAAGCTGCACAAACTCTGCAAAACAGTGTAAAAAAGCAGTAAACAAAACAAAATTTTTACAGTAGCATCATA
This sequence comes from Bombina bombina, assembly GCF_027579735.1. Taxonomy (NCBI): domain Eukaryota; kingdom Metazoa; phylum Chordata; class Amphibia; order Anura; family Bombinatoridae; genus Bombina; species Bombina bombina. The sequence continues at coordinate 82,261,922 of NC_069510.1, read as the reverse complement.
AAGCCTTAGTAACTTTGCACCATTATGCAAATAAACAATTAACCCCTTAATGTAAAAACCGGATTGAAAAACGTCAAAACCGGTAAAATAACGTTCAGCACCTTGCCACAGCTCTGCTGTGGCGCCTACCTGCCCTTTAGGAACGATTTGTGGGGAAAACTCTTTACAGCCCTCAAATACAGCAGGAATCTCTGGAGAAGTAGCTGGATGCTTCTGAGGTAAATAAACTGTAAATAGGCCCCTCCCACCTCACTCGATGTTATGGGGCCTAAAAGAAACACCACAGAGTGTTTCTTAAACTAGCCATGTGGGTTAATAACCCTTAAACAAGCCACAAAGACCCTTTAAAGTCCCTCAAAAAACGTTTTATTTGTAATTAAACCAAAACGTTTTTTCCTATTAGTGTCACCAGTAACTATGAGCTCTTAATGCAAGCTTGGATTCCTCTTTTACTGAATACAGCTTACCTTTCCCTCATGGGGATATTGCCAGCCTTTTCTAGAAATAACACAGTCTGTCTAGAAAAAAATAGACTGAACATACCTTAATGCAGTTTAGCCTGCAAACTGTTCCCCCAACTGAAATTTTCCTGTACTCTTCAGCCCTTGTGAGAACAGCAGTGGATCTTAGTTACAAAATGCTAAGATCATCATCCTCCTTGCAGAAATCTTCATCCCTTTTTCTGCCAGAGAGTAAATAGTACACACCGGAACCATTTAAAATAAACTTTTGCTTGAGAAAATAAAAACTAAGATTTTTGTCACCACACTCCCTTTGCCCTTCCTAGCAGTTAAGCAGGCAGAGAGAATGACTGGGGGGTGGAGCTAAGGGAGGAGCTATATGGACAGCTCTGCTGTGGGTGCTCTCTCTGCCATTTCCTGTAGGGAAGGAGAATATCCCATAAGTATGGATGAATCCGTGGACTCGATACATCTTACAAGAGAAATGTAAATTAGATTGAACCTCCAAGGCACTGCTAATGCATCTGTTAGCTCTGCCTGAGGATCCCTGGATTTTTTTTTTTTTTTTTAATGAGCTTTATTGAGAAAAGAGGAAATTGACAATACATGTTTTATAATGCCAACAACAATAAAGAATTACATTGTCTCAAAACCTTGTAGCTTAGTCTTTTATATATGTTTCCTAAGAGAGTTTTTTGTTTTCGTTCTTTTCTTGAACTCCGATGCCTTCCATGTCTCAAGATCCAATAAGCCCAAGGTTTTCTCTTTTTTTTTTTTTTACCTCTCTTCTCCAATTTAAACAAATGAATGATAGTGAGGGTTTAAATACTTTTGATAGGATTATAACATTATGAAGAACAATGTTAATTTATATCAGCTGATAATTTGCACTTAGATAATGATTGGTGAAAAGGGGTACAATTTCCTTACATAGAGTGGGGGAAAAGAGTAACAGATGGGGAGGGGGAAGAATATGATTAGAAGGGGAGAGAGAAAAAAAAAAACAATCAGGCACATAGGCGTTGAGTATCGTGAAAAGATTTTATGCTTAGTCACCTTTCCATATTTGTTGCATGCGCTCGTGAAGCTCTGCTCTCTCATCACGTAGGTATCTATATCTCTCTAGCTGTAAGAGCCAGTCTACTTGTTTCTTCCAATCTTCTACAGTGGGGACAATGGTCGATTTCCAGTTTTTAGGAATCAATAGGAAACATTTTAGCACTATTCAGCATCAGGAGAAGCAAATCTCTTTTACTTTTGTCTGTTAACTTGGGTAATCTGTAGAGCAGCAATAGTTGCTGTTGTCTAGGAATGATGGTGCCTAATTTCACGCTCATATGACTTATGACACCCTCCCAAAAGTTCTGTATCCTATCGCATCCCCACCAGATGTGCGAAAGAGACCCAACCCCTCCACAACCTTCTCCAGCATTTGCCGTCCGAATTTTTATATATCACTTTAAGTTTCTGAGGAGTAAGATACCATCTAGATAAATATTTATAGTTCATTTCCTGTATTTTCGCTGAAACTGAGGATTTTGCATTAATTATAAATATTTTAGGCTAATCTTTGTCGGGTATTTGGGAATCTAGTTCCAGGTTCCACTTCATTGCGTATGGTGCAGGTGAACTGTCAACCTTGTTTAGCAATAATCTTTACGTTAATGATATCATATGCCTAGGTAGCGGGTTTAAGGGGCAGAGCTTTTCAAATGTAGTGAGTTCTCTAAAGATTTTAGTTTTTTGAGTATGGGTGCCCAGGTAATGTTTTAACTGTGCATAGGTAAACCAAGTAATAGGTATATCTATTTTGTGCAGATCAGAGAGGGGTTTTAATTTGTTACCTGTGGATATGTGATATATAGTTAACGGTCTCGCGGGTGTAGGGGATTGTCGTCGTAAGCTAGGGATATATACCGGCAATTCTGAGTTACCTATGAAGGGTGTGAGCAGTGAGTATTCTGATGAGATGTGTGGATAAATGGCTAGAATCTTGTGCCATTAGTAGTAGAATTCTGTTAGAATTGGGTAATTTTTTATTATCGTGGGTCTAGATTTTGGGGGAAGTCAACTCAACATGCCCATGTTGTCTACTTGTAGTATGTCCCTAGTTATTTGTATCTATAGTTTATTGGTGAATTCATACACCACTCAGCTTGTTGCTGCAAAGTGATAGCTTTTTAATATGTCTATGTTCGAGAGGCCTAGACCCCCCCTTTCCTTAGAAAGATATAAAGTATTTCTATTCACTCTGGGCCTGATGTCTCCCCATATGTAATTGTTTATTGCTGTTTGAAACATTTTATTAAATGTGGGGTGCAGGGGGATTGGTAAGGTTTGTAGATAATACAGCAGTCTAGGGAGTATATTCATTTTTATCACTCCTATACGACCCAACCATGAGATGTTTTTCGTTTTCCATGATGACAGGTCCAAGATGATAGAGTCTAGTAAAAGCAGAAAGTTCACCTCGAACAAGCTGGAAGGGGACGGTGTCAAAAATATGCCTAGGTATTTTAATTTCTGTTGCTGTACCCTAAAGGGGCAGTCTTTTAGAGTATGAGTTAACTCGGTATCTGGTGTTGAAATGTTTAGTAATTCTGATTTGGACAAATTTAGTTGAAAATTGGAGACCTTTTTATATTCTTCAAATTCCTTGAGAGTGTGAGGCACCGATAGGGTAGGGGAGGAAAGAGTTAAGAGAATATCGTCCGCATACATAGCAAGCTTATGTTCCTTTTCCCCTATAGTTATTCCCAAGATAAGAGGGTTGCGCCTAATTTTCTGGGCCAAAACCTCCACAGATAGGGCAAATAACAGAGATGACAAGGGGCACCCCTGTCTTGTCCCGTTGTTGATTTGAAATGGGTCAGACAATATCCTATTAACCTTTACTTGTGCTGAGGGCTGAGAGTATAGAGAGAAGATATTGTGTATAAATTTGTTGCCAAATTGCATGTTTGACAGAGTAGCCCTGAGAAAATCCCAGTCCACCCTGTCAAATGCCTTTTCCGAGTCTGTGGAGACTAGGAGCATTGGTATTTGGTTGGCTTTTGTATGCGAGATGAGTTGAACAACTTTTATCTTGTTGTCCCGGACCTCACGTCCTGTATATACTCTTGTATTTTACAGTGTTCTTGGGCAGTATGGGATTTCGATTTGTTAATGTTATACAGTGTGCTATAGTAGGAGCGAAATACGTCAGCTATATCAGGAGAGGAAGTTTGTGATTTGCCTTTGATATCACTCATGTTGTGAACGTGAGATTTAAATTGCTTACGTTTCAAAGCCCTGGCCAATAGCTTCCCTGCTTTATCGCTTTGTTCATAGTATAATTGTTTCAAACGTAGGGCATTTCTAAGATGTTCTTCTCTCAAGAGGATTTTAACCTCTTCCCTGGCTTGCTGTAATTTTGTTAAGATCTCGAGTTGGGTGGGGTCTTTTTATGTATGTTTTCTAGTGTTTTAATTTGAAGAAGGCGGTTATTATGTCTTAATCTATGTTGTTTAAGTATTTTTGCTCTTTGTTGTATGAGTACACCCCTGATGACACACTTATGCGCCTCCCCTATGATTGAGTTGTTGATGTCAGTGGAAGAGTTCAAGGCAAAGTATTCTCTCAGGGCCTTCTCTACCTCTATTTTCACTAATAGGTTATCTAAGAGATGGTCATCCAGTCTCCACATAAAAGGTCTATCTGGTGCTGTGTCCCATGTGAATGTACATTGAATTGGCGCATGGTCTGAACAGGTGATTTGATGTATATCTGCAGACTGCAGTGAAGCTAAATTGATTTGATCTGTCAGAAAATAATCTATACGGGAGTATGACTGGTGAGGATGCAAATTGAAAGTGAAGTCCTGAGTTGTAGGGTGTAAAATTCACCATGTGTCGTGTATAGCCAATTCAGCTAAGCTTTTATTAACCAGTTTGGTTATTTTTTTTGAGACTGCTGATTTATGTGTCTTGAAGTGGATCTAACGGGATGTTCAAGTCTCCTCCCAGGATTTCCTAAGATCTAGAATTTTGTTAGAAATATGTTTAATGAAAGTGTGTTGTTGTACGTTGGGAGAATATACATTGACTAAAGTTGTTGATTTCCCTTGTAAAATGCCTACAAGAATAATATATCTGCCCTCTGGGTCTTTTTCTTCCTGTATGATCTGGAAGGGGATGGAGTGTTTGAATATTATACCAACTCCATTTTTTTTTTTTGTTTGGCCCAGATGCAAAGAAGCCTAGGTTTGTGGCCTTTTTTAAAGTGAGTCTCCTATAAAAATGCCACATCACCTTTCAGTTTGGAGAGTTCTCTGGAGATCATAGAGCGCTTCTCAGGGATATTAAGTCCCTTAGTATTAAGTGATGTGAAAGTCAGGTATTGTTTACTGGGTACCATTTTCTTCTCGCAAGAAAAAAAAAGGGGGGAGGGAGGAAGATAAGGGGGTGAAGATGGGTAAGAGTGGAGGGTTCTGAGCTAAAGAATGGTTTTTAGCTGGGTATATGAGAGATTATAGGGATTATCAAATATTATATCCTCCTGTGTTTAGAGAGTGTGTTTGGGGGGATGATTTGTGTTGTTCTGAGGAAGGAGGAAAATCACAAAATGACCAATGAGGAACGGCTGCTAACCTACTGCCCAAATCAGAACAAAAGTCTGTAGTATGCTGCAGTAAGATAAGTAGTAGAATTTGAGGGTTGTATCCTCAGTTTTGTTCTATTAATGAAAATATAAACTGAGTCCATATATGTGGAGATAAAATCTGTAGGTGGTGCTACTATTTCGTTAAAACAGGAGGTGTGAGGTATAGGGCCCAAGACGGTCCTGGGCCTAAAGTTTAATCCAGGACCAAGGTAGAGATGAATTTTATAATGTAGACCAAATGACTTTAGATGTAACAAACTGTAATAGGACGACCTATGTGGCAAAAGGGAACCCCCGTAAGTCACCCCTAAACTTTATGAAAACATTGTGTAAGAGGGCTTCACCGTGCTCTGAGTATATTAACAACTTTTAACTTTATTAGAGAAACAATACTCTTAAACCTTTCTTATAGTCAAAGTACAGGTGTTCCTAAGTCACATAGCAATCGAAGGGGGTCCCATCTGCTATCTATAACATATAATTGGTTTCCTTATATCTAACTTTTTCAGCAGTAAATACATAACACATTTATAAAAGGATCCTAAGAAAATAGGCTAATACAATTAGATTTAAACAATAACACATTCTCTAATTGGGCAGGCCCATAGATAGTTACGTGGTCCAGATGTTTGAAGCAGTGAAAGTGCCGAGAATTTACCATGGACTATATGGAAAAATTTTTACTGCCTACTGCAATATGTTGTTGTCCATAGTTTTGAGGTGGTGTAATTAAAGGGATGTTCAGTGTCTTGCAGAATTCCGGTAAATCTTTTGCACTCTTGAATGTAGTCGACTTCCCATCTTTGGTTGCTGTGATGCAGACCGGAAATTCCCAGCGGTACTGTATTTTCTCAGACTGTAAAAAAGAAGTGATAAACCTGAGGTCCCTCCGTTTTTGCAGAGTCACAGGGCTCAGATCTGAGAAAAATTGTAATGGTACTCCTGTGTGTGTAATCTGTTGTTCTGCTCTGAAGCACTTTAAAATTTCCTCTTTGTCTTGAAAATTTTAAAGTTTGATGTGGTGGACGTGGTTTTAAAGCCCTGTGTGCCCTCTCTATTATTATATCTCTGGAAGAAGGAGTCCCCTTCATCGTTCGGAAAAGGTCCTGCAGGTAGCCTGGCAGAGTGCTAGGTAGATACAGATTTGGGTATACTTCTTATGCGGATATTGTTGCGCCTGTTCCTAATATCTAGGTCTTCAACCTTTTCCATACAATAATACAGGCTATCATCATGTTCTCAAAGTGTATGTGTTACTGTTTGCACAGAACCAGCCAACTCCTTCTGCTTCTCCTCTATGTGCTGTACTTGTTGGGTTACCGATGAAATGTCTCTTTTTATGTCTCCAAAGAGCTGGCGGACCTCTGTTAACACGGTTTGCATATCATCTTTTGATGCTAATTGTTTGAGATCCGCTTTAGTAGCTGTTTCATTTTCCATAATAATGGCGTCATGCACTTGGGCTGAAATAAGTTAAGTATTCAGTGATTCTAAAACCTCTGGCTTCCGGTATCTTTAAATATTGAGTTAATGTAGACGACTTGGGAGGTTTATCTAATTTGGAGTTCCTTCTGAGAGAGACATGTCTGTGTCCCAGTTAACAATTGTATAAGGTAAAAGGATGAGGCCTTAATCAAATTTGAGTAAAGGTACAAGCATAACCTGTGTATACTGACAGTGTGGCAGTTCTGACAGTGTGTGGTGATGATATAAGACCTAGGCAAAGTTTCCTGTTATTTCCTCTTGTGGCCCAATATCTATGATCTTGTGAGTGGAGCGTTTCACTTTTTCTTTTGTTTATTTGTTTCCCCTTATGTGCTGTGTACCATTCTGGGTCATTTATTTGTAAACAGTTTATATCTATAGGAGATCGGGTAGTGCCGGTTTATGAGGAGAAAGGGTTCTGTCTGGAGCTAGACGCTGTCAACCCCGCCACCGCCAAAGGCCCGTCGTTGCATCAAGCTTAATTATGCTGCTTTATTTAGGGAAGTGTTACCTGCCCTGTGAAGTAGCTGTGTCACAGGGCACGCAGCTCCAAAGTCTCTTCTCTCCAATCTTCTCCTCTATTTCAGAGGTGTCTCTATGATCTCCAGTGGTCAGATTCCTTTACCGCAACTGTATCTAATCTGCTGCTGCCTGACCTGTAATGGCGGAAATGCACTTAATGGTTGTGACTCGGACCCTCCCAACCTGACCCAATCCGCCCCGCTGTTACCAATTGTGGCAAGCAAGTTAAGGCCACCGGTGGATCTTGTAAAGGTCTCCCTCTCTCACTGTCTTGAGACTTTTAACGGGCCGTTGTAAGATAAGTTGTGCCCTTTTCGCGCTCCTTTACCTTTTTCTTCCAGCGCTTTTAACTTGTTCAAGTCGCTGATATCGTCCTGTATGGCGATGAGCAGACGTCTCACCTCGCTGTATAAGTTTGGTTATTATACTTTAATGCTGTGATCACCTAATTTTATGGCTGGAACAACACTGAGGCTTAAGAGCTAATTTAATGTGCGGCCATTATCCAGCACGGCCAAGCTCCGCCCCCATAGAAGGGCTTTTGAATGGTCTTCTGCCAGACGACAGGATGAAGCTTGAACCAGAATATCGTCTAAGTATGGCGCTACTGCTATATCTCTGGTTCTGGTCACTGCAAGCAAAACCCCTAGAACATTCGTAAAGACTCTTTGAGCAGTAGCAGACCAAACAGAAGTGCAATAAACTGGAAGTGCTGGTCCAGGAACGCAAATCTTAGGAACTTGAAGTGTTCCCTGTGTATTGGAACGTGACGGTAAGCATCCTTCAGATCTATCGTGGTCATGAACTTTCCTTCCTGAACTAAGGGAAGGATGGACCTTATTGTCTCCATCTTGAATGAGGGGACAGATAGGAACTTGTTTAAGCACTTTAGGACCAGAATCGGGCGGAAAGTTTCCTCCTTCTTTGGGACCACAAAAAGGTTTGAATAGTAGCCCAGACCTCTTTCTGTAAGAGGTACCGAGACAATAACTCCCAGGGAGGAGAGATCCCTCACACCCCAGTAAGGCTTCTCTCTTTTCTGGCCTTGAAGACAGGTTTGAGAAGAGGAATCTGCCCCTGGGTGGATGAGACTTGAAACCTATCCTGTATCCCTGAGAGATGACCTCCAGGATCCATGGGTCTTGTACGTCCCCAAAATCAAGCATTCGAAAAGAGCGACAGTCTGCCCCCTACGTGATCCAGAGCCGGATCGGGGGCTGCCCCTTCATGCCGACTTTGCCTCGGCGGGCTTCTTAGTCTGCTTGGATTTATTCCAGGACTGAGCCGGCTTCCAAGTCATCTTGGATTGCTCGGGATTTGCGGAGGGTGGCTGACGTTGGGATTTATCTGAAAGAAAGGAACGAAAATTAAGACCTTGTCCTTAAGTTTGTTCTTCTTATCCTGCGGTAAAAAGGCACCTTTACCTCCAGTAACCGTGGAGATAATTGAGTCCAGGCCTGGACCAAATAGAATCTTTCCCTTAAATGGGAGGGAAAGAAGTCTTGACTTCGAAGTCACGGCCACAGACCAGGACTTCAGTCAGAGTGCTCTACGGGCTTGTACAGAAAAACCTGAAACCTTGACATTAAGGCGAATAATTTGCATTACAAATAAAAGAATTAGCCACCCTTAAGGCCTCAATTCTTTCCTGGATCACGTTGAGGGGACCCTCCACCTCGATCAACTCAGATACGGAGACGCACCAGTAGGTAGCCGCTTCAGCAACCGCAGCAGCAGCCACTGCCAGTTTAAAAACATATCCTGTATGTTGAAACATCTTTCTTAACAGAGTTTCTATTTTCTTATCCATGGGCTCTTTAAAAGATGAACTATCCTCAAGCGGGATAGTAGTGCATTTAGCAAGCATGGAGATAGTGCGATCCACCTTAGGGATGGAGCCTCCTAACTCCAAATGAGAGTCCGGGACCGGGAACAATTTTTTAAAGGAAGAAGAAGGGGAAAATGAAGAACCAATTCTTTCCCATTTATTCTTAATAATGTTCGCCATCTTTACAGGAACCAGAAAAGTTTGTGGTACAACCCTGTCCTTGTAGACCTTATGTAATTTAGGAATCAAAGGTTCCTCAGGCAATTTGGGCTCTGGGACCTCTAACGTAGCCAAAACTTTCTTCAACAGAAACCGTAAATGCTCAATCCTAAATCTAAAGTCTGGTTCCTCCGCAGCTGGAGGCCTAGAGGCAGCAGATTCCGACCCATGAAGAGCCCCCTTTGAAATATCAGAGGCACCCTCATCATCGGATAATCTTGTATCAGATAAATCCAATAAGCTAGTAGATGACCCCTGGGAAGGATAGCAATATTTAACCTTTCGCTTGCGCTTAGCAGGGCGAGGTAAAGCACTAAAGGCAGCAGACACTGCCGTTTGTAATTGCTCAGCAAAGTCTGGCGGTAAAAGGGCCCCTCCAGATGGAGGATTAGGAGTGCTACAGGAAGCTGCATGTGTAATAGGAGATGACTGTAGGGTGCGCACCTCACGGGACGGAGACTCCTCAGAGGTGGACGGCTAAGTGGTATCAAACATATTAACTTTCTTTGACATCATTACTTTATCAAAGCATCCTCCTCACAATATAGACAAGTATTAGATTTAGGTAAAGAGGGAGTACCCTCTAACGCATCAGAACCCTCCATAGCTTGCGCTTATAAAGCAGACTATAGATAAAAAGATAAAACGGCACCTTTATACCCCCAATGGCTGGGGCACTCACCACCTCCTATGACCCAAGCCAAACAGAGAAACCACTTCTTCTCCGGTAAACCGCACGGTCAGCAAAGAGGAAATCAGTGTAACCACACCCGGTCACATGGTGCGCAATGCAGGACTGCCCCTGCTATAGGAAAAAAGCACAGCAAGCCTTTCAAGCTGCGCAGCTTCCAAAAACGAAAATAAAACCTGTACGTTCAAACATCTGCCTGAGCCACATGTTGCAGCATAATCATAATAAAATAAAATGATGTGATTAATCCCCCTTGTTCAATAATCCGCCTCCGGAGATATTAACCCTTGATTCCAAACAGATAAAAGGAGCCACACTGTGACCCTGTCTTCATGCGTTATCATTATGTGTATAAAAAATAAAACGATCTTAACGAAATCTATGCCGTGGAACAGAAACACAGCCTCTCAAGTTTGACAGTCTTGTAGCATCACTACTGACATGGGGGGGTAGTTATCATCGTGTCAACTTTCTTGCCTTCGCCGGCCCAATACGCCCGCCTAAGCTCGCCTCACATCGCCGCCGCGGACCTGAAAAAATACGCCTAAGTTATCAATAAATCTGTCAAAAAGCCGCGCACCAAGTACGGGGCGATGAGCAGCGGACTGTGATAGTTATCACACATCCGATCTCGCTGCTCTTCGGCTTTTTCACAGCTTTATTGCTAGCATGTCACTAAGCACCCACACTAAACTACACTGTTCTACCCCCTATACCGGCGCCCCCGGAGCCCCCCGCAACTCAATAAAGTTACTAACCCCTAAACCGCCGCTCCTAGACCCCGCCGCAACTCTTATAAATGTATTAACCCCTAAACCGCCGCTCCCGGAGCCCACCGCAACACTTATAAATGTATTAACCCCTAAACCGCCGCTCCCGGACACCGCTGCCACCTACATTATACCTAGTAACCCCTATCCTGCCCCCCCCTATACCGTTGCCCTCTATAATAAAGTTATTAACCCCTATCCTGCTGATCCCGCACCTCGCGGCAACTAAATAGTTTAACCCCTAAACCGCCGCTCCCTGACCCCGCCGCAACCTATATTAAATTTATTAACCCCTATCCTGCCCCCCCTACACCGTCGCCACCTATAATAAATTTATTAACCCCTATCCTGCCCCCCACTACACCGCCGCCACTGTAATAAATTTATTAACCCCTAATCCTAAGTCTAACACTAACCCTAACACCCCCCTAACTTAAATATTAATTAAATACATCTAAATAATATTTCTATTATGAACTTAATTAATCCTATTTAAAACTAAATACTTACCTTTAAAATAAACCCTAATATAGCTACAATATAAATAATAATTATATTTTAGCTATCTTAGGATTTATTTTTAATTTACAGGCAAATTTCAATTTATTTTAACTAGGTACAATAGCTATTAAATAGTTATTAACTATTTAATAGCTTACCTAGCTAAAATAAAGAGAAATGTACCTGTAAACTAAAAACTAACCTAAATTACAATTACACCTAACACTACACTATACTTTAATAAATTATTCCTATTTAAAACTAAATACTTACCTTTAAAATAAACCCTAAGATAGCTACAATGTAATTAATAATTACATAGTAGCTCTCTTAGGATTTATATTTATTTTACAGGTAACTTTGTATTTATTATAGCTAGTTAGAATAGTTATTAAATAGTTATTAACTATTTAATAACTCCCTAGCTAAAAGAAATACAAAATTACCTGTAAAATAAATCCTAACCTAAGTTACAATTAAACCTAACACTACACTATCATTCCATTAATTAAATAAATTAACTACAAATAACTACAATTAAATACAATTACATAAACTAACTAAAGTACAAAAAATAAAAAAAGCTAAGTTACAAAAAATAAAAAAATTAAGTTACAAACATTTTAAAAATATTACAACAATTTTAAGCTACTTACACCTAATCTAAGCCCCCTAATAAAATAACAACCCCCCCAAAATAAAAAAATGCCCTACCCTATTCTAAATTAAAAAAGTTCAAAGCTCTTTTACCTTACCAGCCCTTAAAAGGACCTTTTGTGGGGCATGCCCCAAAGAATTCAGCTCTTTTGCATGTAAAAGAAAAATACAACCCCCCCCCAACATTAAAACTCACCACCCACATACCCCTAATCTAACCCAAACCCCCCTTAAAATAACCTAACACTAATCCCCTGAAGATCATCCTACTTTGAGTCGTCTTCACTCAGCCGAGCAGCGATGGAACCGAAGAGGACATCCGGAGCGGCAGAAGTGATCATCCAAGGGGCGCTGAAGAAATCTTCCATCCGATGAACTGATCCTCTAAGCGGCGCTGAAGAAGTCTTCCATCCGGGCGATGTCATCTTCCAAGAGGCGCTGAAGAAGTCTTCTATCCGGGCGATGTCATCTTCCAAGCCGGGTCTTCAATCTTCATCCCGCCGACGTGGAACATCCTTCTTTACCGACGGACTACCGACGAATGAAGGCTCCTTTAAGGGACGTCATCCAAGATGGGGTCCCTTCAATTCCGATTGGCTGATAGGATTCTATCAGCCAATCGGAATTAAGGTAGGAAAAATCTGATTGGCTGATTGAATCAGCCAATCAGATTCAAGTTCAATCCGATTGACTGATCCAATCAGCCAATAAGATTGAGCTCGCATTCTATTGGATGATCGGAACAGCCTGATTCAATCAGCCAATCAGATTTTTCCTACCTTAATTCCGATTGGCTGATAGAATCCTATCAGCCAATCGGAATTGAAGGGACGCCATCTTGGATGACGTCCCTTAAAGGAGCCTTCATTCGTCGGTAGTCCGTCGGTAAAGAAGGATGTTCCGCGTCGGCGGGATGAAGATTGAAGACCCGGCTTGGAAGATGACATCGCCCGGATAGAAGACTTCTTCAGCGCCGCTTGGAGGATCACTTCATCGGATGGAAGATTTCTTCAGCGCCCCTTGGATGATCACTTCTGCCGCTCCGGTTGTCCTCTTCGGTTCCATCGCTGCTCGGCTGAGTGAAGACGACTCAAGGTAGGATGATCTTCAGGGGATTAGTGTTAGGTTATTTTAAGGGGGGTTTGGGTTAGATTAGGGGTATGTGGGTGGTGGGTTTTAATGTTGGGGGGGGTTGTATTTTTCTTTTACAGGCAAAAGAGCTGAATTCTTTGGGGCATGCCCCACAAAAGGTCATTTTAAGGGCTGGTAAGGTAAAAGAGCTTTGAACTTTTTTAATTTAGAATAGGGTAGGGCATTTTTTTATTTTGGGGAGCTTTGTTATTTTATTAGGGGGCTTAGATTAGGTGTAAGTAGCTTAAAATTGTTGTAATATTTTTAAAATGTTTGTAACTTATTTTTTTTATTTTTTGTAACTTAGCTTTTTTATTTTTTGTACTTTAGTTAGTTTATGTAATTGTATTTAATTGTAGTTATTTGTAGTTAATTTATTTAATTAATGTAATGATAGTGTAGTGTTAGGTTTAATTGTAACTTAGGTTAGGATTTATTTTACAGGTAATTTTGTATTTCTTTTAGCTAGGTAGTTATTAAATAGTTAATAACTATTTAATAACTATTCTAAATAGCTAAAATAAATACAAAGTTACCTGTAAAATAAATATAAATCCTAAAATAGCTACAATGTAATTATTAATTACATTGTAGCTATCTTAGGGTTTATTTTACAGGTAAGTATTTAGTTTTAAATAGGAATAATTTATTTAAGTATAGTGTAGTGTTAGGTGTAATTGTAACTTAGGTTAGTTTTTAGTTTACAGGTACATTTCTCTTTATTTTAGCTAGGTAAGCTATTAAATAGTTAATAACTATTTAATAGCTATTGTACCTAGTTAAAATAAATTGAAAGTTACCTGTAAAATAAAAATAAATCCTAAGATAGCTACAATATAATTATTATTTATATTGTAGCTATATTAGGGTTTATTTTAAAGGTAAGTATTTAGTTTTAAATAGGATTAACTTAGTTAATAAGAGAAATATTATTTAGATTTATTTAATTAATATTTAAGATAGGGGGTGTTAGGGTTAGTGTTAGACTTAGGTTTAGGGGTTAATAAATTTATTACAGTGGCGGCGGTGTAGTGGGGGGCAGGATAGGGGTTACTAGGTATAATGTAGGTGGCGGTGGGCTCCGGGAGAGGCGGTTTAGGGGTTAATACATTTATTATAGTTGCAGTGGGCTCCGGGAGCGGTGGTTTAGGGGTTAATATGTATAGAGTAGCTTGCAGTGGGCTCCGGGAGCGGCGGTTTAGGGGTTAATATGTATAGAGTAGCTTGCGGTGGGCTCCGGGAGCGGCGGTTTAGGGGGTAATAACTTTATTTAGTTGCGGCGGTGTAGGGGGGACAGATTAGTGGTGTTTAGACTCGGGGTACATGTTAGGGTGTTAGGTGTAGACATCTCCCATAGGAATCAATGGGATGTCTGGCAGCAGCGAACTTGTACTTTCGCTATGGTCAGACTCCCATTGATTCCTATGGGATCCGCCGCCTCCAGGGCGGCGGATTGAAAACCAGGTACGCTGGGCCGTAAAAGTGCCGAGCGTACCTGCTAGTTTTTTGATAACTAGCAAAAGTAGTCAGATTGTGCTGCACTTGTGTGCGGAACATCTGGAGTGACGTAAGAATCGATCTGTGTCGGACTGAGTCCGGCGGATCGAAGTTTACGTCACAAAATTCTACTTTTGTCGGTCTCTAGCCTTTGATAACTAAGGCGAATCAGCCTCGCCACAAATACGCTGCGGAATTCCAGCGTATTTGAGGTTGACGGCTTGATAACTAGGCCCCATGGACTTGAGTGATGGAAGCAGGCAGTAAAACTCGTCAACACTGATTGCTTAGGAGCTGTTAATATGAGTCTGGATGGGTTCACATAAAGACTATACCTGTATCTCCAGACTCTAACATTTGTTAATGCTCTCGCTGAAAGGCTGAAAAGACTACTTAAAACTCCAGTCCCATTTCGAAGGGAAGATACCCTTCATAAGGAACTGCTCCGAATCTTCTGACACTTCTCTGCCAACCTCCTGTAACGAAAGGCAAAGAATGACTGGGATATGAGGAAAGTAGGGGGAGTATTTAAGCCTTTGGCTGGGGTGTCTTTGCCTCCTCCTGGTGGCCAGGGTCAGTATTTCCCAACAGTAAGAAATGATGTTGCGGACTCTCCTCATATTAAGAAGGAAAAAGTATATAAACACTTGTCAGAAAGGAATGAATATCTATTTACTAAGTATTAGTATATACAACAGTTGTCCAAGAGAAAGTAAGAAAAAGTATATATACACTTATATTATATTTAGCAAAATGCTTAGCTATAGGAATTTGTGGAGAATCTTGATCAAATGAAAGAATATGTTCTTCAATCCTATTCTCAGCTTGTTCCAACATAGGCCCAGATTAGAAGTGGCTCGCTAACTGCGCTCAAGTTAAGAAATAAGCACGGTGCTTGTATTACAAGTTGAAAGTAAAAAGTTAGCATGCAAGTGATGGTAAACTGGGACGAACCAGAAGTTAGCACTGCGGAATCTGTTGGCGCTCTACAAATAACCGATAATAATAATAATAATAGAAGAGGCCAAGCCTTCAGAGCATTGAAGATCGCTCGAAGTTCCAAAATGTTGATCGGGAGGAGAGATTCCTCTCGAATCCACAGGCCCTGTGCCTTCCTGGCACCGCAAACAGCTCCCCATCCTGAGAGACTTGCGTCTGTAGTCACAATCTCCCAGGATGGTCTTAAGAAGGATATCCCTTGAGACAGGTGATCTGGACAGAGCCACCAGGAGAGTGATTCTTTCTAAAGGTTGTCCAGAGAAATCTGTTGAGACAGATCTGAATGATCGCCGTTCCACTGTCTCAGCATGCACAGCTGAAGTGGTCTGAGATGGAATCTGGCAAAAGGAATGATTTCCATGCTGGACACCAAGAGACCAATCACCTCCATACACCGAGCCACAGAGGGCCTTAAGGAGGGCAAGACAAGCGGAAGTTAGCTTGTAACATCTCTGGTCTGTAAGAAATATCCTCATGGATATGGAGTCTATTATAGTACCCAGGAATTCCTCACTGGTACTGGGAATACCAGGCAAGCCGGAAACTTCGGGTGTAGAAAGCAGCTTCCGCTGCTTATTAAATCTACCAATATAAATCTATATGAATATATACAGATAGATAGATAGACAGACAGTCATACTAGACAGTCATACAGATGGATGGATGGATGGATAGATAGATATTGTATATACAGATATATTTATACTTTATAAGAGAGATTCCATAGTAACCGCAATAAGGTTGCTACCTAGATAGACAGGGATTTCAGCACATCTTTTTAATAAACCGCTGAAACAAATGTCCAGCTCCGCTTAATAGCGGTAGGTGGATACTGCCCTCATTTACCACTCACCTGTAAGCCATCTCAAGAGTGTCTCTGATAAACAAAGTAAAATATGATTAGAACTCATGAACCAATAAAACAGAGAAGCGTTGGTTGGGTAATGTCTAAGCACAGATTTAGCTGTACAATTTTATTAAATGGAAATCACATGAAGCAGCATAATAAATATTCCAACTGTGAGCTAGCTGAACTGACAACACCTCAACTAGTGGGTGGTTACGTGCAAAGCGTAAAATCTGCCACCATAGTGAACCGTGAGGATCTATGTCAGTAAAGTAGCCTGCAAGAGCATAAACAAAATCACATTAACAATAAATCCATATGTGTGGGAATATCTCCCAGTATTGTGCACAATACTTAAACAACCAGTAAATAACAGGTTAATTCCAATCTTAATAAAATAGAGACTTTTTAGACTGTAAAGGGTAATACCACAACTCCAGTAACAGCGGACACCACCAATATGATTAAAGGTATCAGGCGTCTTGTTATAGTGAATCTGGATCTATGTGTGTATAACCCAATTTTACAGGCTGATTGGATTTCCCATAAAATTAAAGGTATGTTAACAATGGTTGTGCTTTATCAGGCTATCAAATAGCAAGTAGAGGCTATGGGGAAGAGGATTAACAACTCCAGTATTCAGCGGGCACCACCAATATTAAAAAGGTAACAGGTGTCATGAATGTTAGTTTCCCTGGATCTATGTTGACGCTCCCCCAAAGCCTTTTAGTGTTATCTGTCACAGTAAGATAGCAAATACATAAGACGGTTTGATACAAGTAAAGTAATAGAGCAGTGTATATGTAACACCCATAGACAGAATTTCAGTTTCCAAAATTCAAAGATGTCCAGCAAAGTGAATCCGTGTTTATACACAGTACATCCAAAACCTTCCGGTATATTAAAGAGTTGCAGACTGATGTGTTAAAGTTAAGAATTTGTACTTGTAATACAACCGTATGTTCTGCTTTAGATGGTTAGATATCCCAGCGTTGTTTCAGTGTAAACTGGATCAGCTTGCTTCATTCTCCGTGATCCAAGGTTTTAAACAGCGTGGATGCTAACAGCGATCTGTCCAACAGACACGTCCACCTCCGCTCCTCACGTCACTGCCGACGCGCGTTTCACCCCCCACGTGACTGTCAGTAGTCATAGGGGTTTCCTCAGGGCAAAAGCGGATGCCGATTCTAAAGGCAACCGTATTATAAACAGCCTTCTTTCTGCTCATAGGTGGATACGGACAGTAGTAATGGCCAATAGGAATCCTTAGGTGAGCCGCAGCCCTCTTTTTTGTTTAGAGTAGAAGAAAAGGTGAAATATATATACAGTGAATCAATTTGTTAGTAAACTAAAATAGGTCAATATTTACAAAAAATAATAATAACAGTGTTGAGATCCAATGTTCTAGTATCTTTACAAGAAGTACTTACGAAATGTACCGAACATTAATCAATCAAGGCATTCAGACTAAGTATCAACAGAAAAAATCTGTATATGTAGATAGTCTATAAATTGGTTCATGTGTATCTAATTTGGGAACAAAAGTGTTACTTTTTTGTTTTCATTAGAAAGCATCATTAGGGTGTATTGAAATGCTTCTGTGTAGTTACATAATTTCATTTTTTATTATTTATTTAGTTTTAGAAAATAAATTTGTTACAGAGAATTGAGTACATCTAAATATCATTATAGTGAGTATATATAATCGGAAGGATGGAAATTATTAAGTATGGTTATTAAGGGATGTCAAGTAAGGAACTTTATTTGAGAAATGAAGCAAATTCAAATTTCTCATTAAGCCCTTTAGGCATTACGGTCTGTAACTTGTACATCCATTCAGTTTCCTTCTTAAGAAGTACGTTATCAATATCGCCCCCTCTACCAAAAAGGGAGCATGATTCAATGCCTATTACCCTTAAGTCTAAAGGATTGCATTTATGAAATTTCATGAAGTGGAGTGCCACTCCACTTCTTATTTCACCCTCTTCTGCTGCCTTGATGTCGTCTCTGTGTTCAGAGACCCTATCCTTCAACATTCGTCTCGTTTTTCCTACATAGTAGGTCGGGCAGCTACAGGATAGTAGATAAATTACATTCTCAGTTGATAAACTGTTTAATTTGATAAATGGTGGAAGTTGTGGAAAAAGTTTTTATACGTACAATAAATTTACAGAACACGCAGTGTCCACATCTGTAGCATCCCTTTATTTTTCTGTGTTCCTCCAACCAATCTTTCTCACTTGGACTTTTTATAAAGTGGCTTCTGACCAATTTACAAATAGTCAACTTATCCTCTTTCCCTCTTAACAACGCCCATATAAGCCTTCTAAAAAAGGGCTTAATGTTTTGTCCAACAAACCCATTGGATAAATTTACTGTGATAAAAGATCTTAATCTCTTTGCTCGTAAGGTAGTTTTGTCTTCCATAATGAGAGGGAGACAAACCAACACTTCTGATGTAGATTGTATTGAAGGCAACATTGATAAAGAAGATACCCTAGCTATTTCTAATCTTGTACAATTACTTGACTCTAATGAACCTCCAGACGATGTCCCCATTTTGGAGACTCAAGAAAGGCAACAGACAAGCCTTACAGTACCAATTGACTCAGGTTTAAAAAGAAAATCTGAATATATGCCCCCCCTAATGCTAGTTCCTGCAGTACACCTTTTTGTTAAAGAGGTAGAAAGGGAAATTAATAAAATTACCTTTCATGGTAGAAGCAAAAATAATCTTAATTTTAATGAAAGGCGAGCCCTGTCAGAGCTGATGAACAAATCAGGAATTATTATAAAGCAGGCGGACAAAGGGGGTAACATAGTCATCATGGAGCAATCTTTCTACATAAAAGAAGTTCAAAAACAATTAAGAAATAAAGAACAATATCAACTGCTACTAATCAATCCCATTGAATCAATACAAGCCAATCTCCTACACCTACTAAATGATGCAAGTAAAAACAGCATTATTAGTAAAAGTGAATGGAGATATCTATATACGAAGTTCCCCAGAGTTCCATTATTCTATTGCATTCCCAAATTGCATAAAAACTTTCGAGAACCTCCCGGGAGACCTATTATCTCAGGCATTGGGAGCATTACTGAGAACCTGGGGAACTACGTTGATCAGTTTTTGAAACCATTTCTACTCACTCTGACCTCCTATGTGAAGGACACCAGTGACCTACTTAGGAAGCTGGACGGCCTAGAAGTAGAGCAAGATACAATCCTGGTCTCCCTGGATGTGGAAGGGCTCTACTCTTCAATCCCACATGATGTGGGTTTAAGAGCAGCGAGATTCTTTCTGGAAAGTCGAGGTCCAGCATACCAAAAACACACGGAGTTTGTGTTAACGTTACTTGAATTTGTGTTGAAAAATAACGTATTCTCATTTGATAAAAAATTCTACAAGCAAATCAGAGGCACAGCGATGGGGGCAACATGTGCCCCATCCTATGCTTGCCTCCACCTTGGTTTATGGGAAACTGAAACAGTGTTCAATGAATTACAAAATTGGATTGAAGAACACGTCCTTATATGGTTACGGTATGTGGACGATGTCTTCCTCCTTTGGAGGGGGACAGAAGACTCTCTAAAAGAATTTGTTAAGGTGCTTAACACAAATAGCTATAACATCTTCTTGACTTTTGATCTAAATGCTAATGAACTCACTTTCTTGGATGTAAAAATCAAGAAAGAAGGGAAAAACCTAAAAGGAAAGATTGTGGGTGGCGCCAGTGAAGGCTAACTGTGAGAGTAATTGATTTATGGTGGGGAATATGTCTAAAAGTGTGAGTCACAATTTCCAAAAAATAAAAGTATATATATAAATCACAACTATACTTATTGTAAAAAGAGATTATTTATAATATTACCAAACTAATTCAGCTCTAAGGACAATAAAAAATAATCCTAAAAAACAAGTTGTTTAAATAAATCGATAATATTTTATTTTAATACATAGACTAGTCAAAACATTTAGAGTAGAATTGCACCGGTGCCCCTAAAATAATTAGTATTAAAAAATCTAATAGAACAATAATTCCTAAAAAACAATTCCTAAAACACAATATAATATACTTATTCCTAAAACAAAATTTATTATACTTATCAAACAATCTAAAATAAAGAACATAAGATGAGAGGTGATTCGTGTGATGCAGGTTAGTGGAAGTATAATACAGATACCAGCTCTCAAAGTCCCTTTTAGTAACCTTGCAGCGATAACATTAGTCAGATTCTGATTTACTCCTATTCCGGATAAGTGTAATAAAGTTGCAACTTAAGATATTTTTCCAATTTGTTACATCAAATTTGTTACATCAAATTAGCCCGGGCTGATCTTTTCAGTATTGATGCGTGTAAGATAAATCTAGTATGGGAAAAACCTGGCCACTGAAATATTCCGTAAGGCCACTGCTACTAATAATATCTTAGAAGCATCTAGTCACCACCCAAAAACCCTAATAAGAGGTATCCCTGTAGGACAAATTTTACGCCTAAGACGTAACTGCTCAAGCCTAAACAAATTTGATGAACATGCGATACAAATGACTAACAGATTCGAAAATAGAGGTTACTAAAAACGGAACCTGAATTACGCTCGAAATAGAGCCAGGAGAACAGATAGAGATATGTTACTCTATAAGTCTAAACAGAAAACTGAAGACTCGAAAGTGCATTTTGTAACCCAATTTAACTGTCATTGGGAGAAAATTCGCACCATCTTAGATGAGAAATGGCAGTTTCTCAAAGCTGATGAGAGAATAAGAAAAATTGTCGGGGATAAACCCTCTCTGGTTCCCAGGAGGGCCCCAAACTTAAAGGATAAATTGGTCAGAAGCCACTTTATAAAAAGTCCAAGTGAGAAAGATTGGTTGGAGGAACACAGAAAAATAAACGGATGCTACAGATGTGGACACTGCGTGTTCTGTAAATTTATTGTACGTACAAAAACTTTTTCCACAACTTCCACCATTTATCAAATTAAACAGTTTATCAACTGTAAGACTGAGAATGTAATTTATCTACTATCCTGTAGCTGCCCGACCTTCTATGTAGGAAAAACGAGACGAATGTTGAAGGATAGGGTCTCTGAACACAGAGACGACATCAAGGCAGCAGAAGAGGGTGAAATATGAAGTGGAGTGGCACTCCACTTCATGAAATTTCATAAATGCAATCCTTTAGACTTAAGGGTAATAGGCATTGAATCATGCTCCCTTTTTGGTAGAGGGGGCGATATTGATAACGTACTTCTCAAGAAGGAAACTGAATGGATGTACAAGTTAAAGGGCTTAATGAGAAATTTGAATTTGCTTCATTTCTCAAATAAAGTTCCTTACTTGACATCCCTTAACCCCTTAACGACTGAGGACGTGCAGGGTACGTCCTCAGAAAAAAGGCAGTTAACGCCTGAGAACGTACCCTGCACGTCCTCAGTGTGGAAAGCAGCTGGAAGCGATCCTGCTCGCTTCCAGATGCTTTCCGGTTATTGCAGTGATGCCTCGATATGGAGGCATCCTGCAATAACCTTTGTAAGCCATCCGGTGCAGAGAGAGCCACTCTGTGGCCCTCTCTGCACCGGAGATCGGTGGCTTACTGCGTTGGTGGGTGGGAGCCGGACCGGGAGGCGGGTGGCGGTCATCGATGGCCCTGGTTGTGTGAAGGGGGGCGGGATCGTGGGCGGGGGTGGCTGGGGGCGCGCACGGGCGAGCGCGCGTGCACGGGAGGGTGGGGGCTGGCGCGTGCACGGGGAGGGAGCGGGTGGGAACCGCTACACTACAGAAAATGCTGAAATAAAAAATGGAAAAAAAATATAAATAATGTAAAAAAAAAAACGATCAGCAAGGTGGTGGGGGTTTGTCTGTGTGTGTGGGGGGGGGAAGCTACAAATCTACACTACAGAAAAAAACAAAAAACAAAAAAAAAGCACTTTTTATTGCAAACTGGGTACTGGCAGACAGCTGCCAGTACCCAAGATGGCCCCCAATAAGGCAGAGGGGAGGGTTAGAGAGCGGTTTTGGGGGAGATCAGGGAGGTTGGGGGCTAAGGGGGGGATCCTACACAGTAGCATATGTAAATATGCTAAAAAAAATGTATTTATTTTTTTAAAACCCTTTTATTTTAGTACTGGCAGACTTTCTGCCAGTACTTAAGATGGCGGGGACAATTGTGGGGTGGGGGAGGGAAGGGAGCTGTTTGGGAGGGATCAGGGGGTGGGATGTGTCAGATGGGAGGCTGATCTCTACACTAAAGCTAAAATTAACCCTGCAAGCTCCCTACAAACTCCCTAATTAATGCCTTCACTGCTAGCCATAATACACGTGTGAGGCGCAGCAGGATTTAGCGGCCTTCTAATTACCAGAAAGCAACGCCAAAGTCATATATGTCTGCTATTTCTGAACAAAGGGGATCCCAGACAAGCATTTACAACCATTTGTGCCATAATTGCACAAGCTGTTTGTAAATGATTTCAGTAAGAAACCTAAAATTGTGAAAAAATTTACGTTTTTTTTAATTTGATCGCATTTGGCGGTGAAATGGTGGCATGAAATATACCAAAATGTGCCTAGATCAATACTTGGGGTTGTCTACTACACTACACTAAAGCTAAAATTAACCCTACAAGCTCCCTAAAAGCTCCCTAATTAACCCCTTAACTGCTGGGCATAATACACTTGTGGTGCGCAGTGGCATTTAGCGGCCTTCTAATTACCAAAAAGCAACGCCAAAGCCATATATGTCTGCTATTTCTGAACAAAGGGGATCCCAGAGAAGAATTTACAACCATTTATGCCATAATTGCACAAGTTGTTTGTAAATAATTTCAGTGAGAAACCGAAAGTTTGTGAAAAAGTGAACGATTTTTTGTATTTGATCGCATTTGGCGGTGAAATGGTGGTATGAAATATACCAAAATGGGCCTAGATCAATACTTTGGGATGTCTACTAAAATAAAATATATACATGTCAAGGGATATTCAGGGATTCCTGAAAGATATTAGTGTTCTAATGTAACTAGCGCTAATTTTGGAAAAAAATGGTTTGGAAATAGCAAAGTGCTACTTGTATTTATGGCCCTATAACTTGCAAAAAAAGCAAAGAACATGTAAACATTGGGTATTTCTAAACTCAGGACAAAATTTAGAAACTATTTAGCATGGGTGTTTTTTGGTGGTTGTAGATATGTAACAGATTTTGGGGCTCAAAGTTAGAAAAAGTGTGTTTTTTTTCAATTTTTCCTCATATTTTATCATTTTTTATAGTAAATTATAAGATATGATGAAAATAATGGCATCTTTAGAAAGTCCATTTAATGGCGAGAAAAACGGTATATAATATGTGTGGGTACAGTAAATGAGTAAGAAGAAAATTACAGCTAAACACAAACACCGCAAAAATGTAAAAATAGCCTTGGTCCCAAACGGACAGAAAATGGAAAAGTGCTGTGGTCATTAAGGGGTTAATAATCATACTTAATAATTTCCATCCTTCCGATTATATATACTCACTATAATGATATTTAGATGTACTCAATTCTCTGTAACAAATTTATTTTCTAAAACTAAATAAATAATAAAAAATTTAATTATGTAACTACACAGAAGCATTTCAATGCACCCTAATGATGCTTTCTAATGAAAACAAAAAAGTAACACTTTTGTTCCCAAATTAGATACACATGAACCAATTTATAGACTATCTACATATACAGATTTTTTCTGTTGATACTTAGTCTGAATGCCTTGATTGATTAATGTTCGGTACATTTCGTAAGTACTTCTTGTAAAGATACTAGAACATTGGATCTCAACACTGTTATTATTATTTTTTGTAAATATTGACCTATTTTAGTTTACTAACAAATTGATTCACTGTATATATATTTCACCTTTTCTTCTACTCTAAACAAAAAAGAGGGCTGCGGCTCACCTAAGGATTCCTATTGGCCATTACTACTGTCCGTATCCACCTATGAGCCGAAAGAAGGCTGTTTATAATACGGTTGCCTTTAGAATCGGCATCCGCTTTTGCCCTGAGGAAACCCCTATGACTACTGACAGTCACGTGGGGGTGAAACGCGCGTCGGCAGTGACGTGAGGAGCGGAGGTGGACATGTCTGTTGGACAGATCACTGTTAGCATCCACGCTGTTTAAAACCTTGGATCACGGAGAATGAAGCAAGCTGATCCAGTTTACACTGAAACAACGCTGGGATATCTAACCATCTAAAGCAGAACATACGGTTGTATTACAAGTACAAATTCTTAACTTTAACACATCAGTCTGCAACTCTTTAATATACCGGAAGGTTTTGGATGTACTGTGTATAAACACGGATTCACTTTGCGGGACATCTTTGAATTTTGGAAACTGAAATTCTATCTATGGGTGTTACATATACACTGCTCTGTTACTTTACTTGTATCAAACCGTCTTATGTATTTGCTATCTTACTGTGACAGATAACACTAAAAGGCTTTGGGGAGCGTTAACATAGATCCAGGGAAACTAACATTCATGACACCTGTTACCTTTTTAATATTGGTGGTGCCCGCTGAATACTGGAGTTGTTAATCCTCTTCCCCATAGCCTCTACTTGCTATTTGATAGCCTGATAAAACACAACCATTGTTAACATACCTTTAATTTTATGGGAAATCCAATAAGCCTGTAAAATTGGGTTATACACACATAGATCCAGATTCACTATAACAAGACGCCTGATACCTTTAATCATATTGGTGGTGTCCGCTGTTACTGGAGTTGTGGTATTACCCTTTACAGTCTAAAAAGTCTCTATTTTATTAAGATTGGAATTAACCTGTTATTTACTGGTTGTTTAAGTATTGTGCACAATACTGGGAGATATTCCCACACATATGGATTTAATGTTAATGTGATTTTGTTTATGCTCTTGCAGGCTACTTTACTGACATAGATCCTCACGGTTCACTATGGTGGCAGATTTTACGCTTTGCACGTAACCACCCACTAGTGGAGGTGTTGTCAGTTCAGCTTGCTCACAGTTGGAATATTTATTATGCTGCTTCATATGATTTCCATTTAATAAAATTGTACAGCTAAATCTGTGCTTAGACATTACCCAACCAACGCTTCTCTGTTTTATTGGTTCATGAGTTCTAATCATATTTTACTTTGTTTATCAGAGACACTCTTGAGATGGCTTACAGGTGAGTGGTAAATGAGGGCAGTATCCACCTACCGCTATTAAGCGGAGCTGGAAATTTGTTTCAGCGGTTTATTAAAAAGATGTGCTGAAATCCCTGTCTATATAGGTAGCAACCTTATTGCGGTTACTATGGAATCTCTCTTATAAAGTATAAATATATAATTACTTTAAGGGTCTGCACATCATAACTTTTCCTTGATAAAAGGTTTTTCACCTGGGTGTTGCCTTCCAGCCTAAGGTAAAGATACAAACTTTAGGCCTTACTAACCTCCCTATCCCATCTATATATTGTATATACAGACATATTAAAATATATATTTAAAAAATAAAAATAATATTTTTAAGTTTAGAACATATGAATTTCAAGTATTTATATTCAAAACATATTAAAAATATAAAAAATTATTAAAAATAATATTGCATGTTTCATGGTATTTGACTGGGAAGAACTCAAAAGTGTATAAATCTATCTATCTATCTATCTATCTATCTATCTATCTATCTATCTATATATATATATATATATATATATATATATATATATATATATATATATACACATATTTGGACATATATTTACATTGGAACCAGGGAGGATTTGATTTAAATTAAATTAATTTAAATCATGATTTTCTACATAAAAAGACATCATTTTTAGAATAATAACTTTTAAAAATATTTTTCTAGTTATAAATACGTAGGCAGATCATTACAATTAATTAAATTATTGGGAGGCGAACTATAAACAGTCTAATCGGTTCATATTTGATCAACTTTTCAGCTGTACTGTACTGGAACGAGAAAAATAACCATTACCTTAAATGGACATGAAACCCAAAATGTTTCTTTCATGATTTAGACTAAGCAGGTGATTTTAAATGACTTTCAAATTTACTACTTTTATCAAATTTGCTTAATTCTCTTAAAATCCATTATTGAAAGAGAAGCTATGAACTACTGGTAGGAAGCTGAACACATCTAGTGAACCAATAAAAAAAGCCATTTGAAGGCAGTCACCAAATCATCAGCTAGCACCCAGTAATGCATTACTGCTGCTGAGCCTACCTACGTATGATTTTCAAATAAGGATACCCAGAGAATAAAGCGTGTTGGTGAATGTGAGAAAGAGAAGATATTATATTTTTGTATTCATCAAGGATCCCTACAATACCTGATTAAATGGAAAGGTTATATAATGAAATAATGTTTTTGGGAACCAGTAACTAATAAACATGGTCTCCATCTGCTATTACAGTTTTATCACCAGCATCCTTCTCAGCCTGGTCATGGTCATGTTCTGTGGCCGAGCTGAAGGAGGGGGCTATTTCTGGCCCCTGGGCCCTTATCTGAGTGGTAGGGGCCTTTCTAATCCAAAGGCTGAAAGTAGGTTAAGGATTCAGGGTAACACTTTGAAGTGTGCTGCTGAAGTCTAATACTGCTACAGAGAGAAGACTTAGCAATGTTGATACCAAGGGGTGTGCTATGGACATTTCATTGTGGAAGAGGGTTCAGAATGATGGGACAAGTTTAGCACACAGGGCCTGCAGACTTCTTCTAATAGCATTGCCAACTGTATTACCTGCGCTAAAGGTAGAACTATTTGTAACCTTGAGTGACCCTGCAGTTGTTTTTGCACCAAGACATATGGGGGAGAAGTTAAAAGGCCCCTACTAACCAGTCAGTGCTTGGTTATGCTTATAGAAGTCCTGGATATGCTGTCACTGATCTGCTTTCTTGGTTTTGGCCCCTGCTTATGTCCTGGTTTAAGCCTTATCTTACCTGTTCCCTGAACTCAGGAGTGATTTGATGATTGCTGACCTCTGGAACAGAACTGATGACTCTCTTTTTGCCTGTTCCTTCTGTTGTAACATTTGGTTCCTGACAGATACTCTGGTATTGAACTTTGGCCTGACTTCTGATTATTCTCCTGGATTTTCCTTGAGTGCTGATGCTTGGCTCTGCTAATATATTGCATCTCCTGCAAGCTTGGTTCCAGACTTTACTTATTTGCTTATAACTATAACACTTATGTGTTCTAATTGATAAATCAGCATTAAAGAAACTGTCATTTTGGGTGACCACTACAACTGTTTGGAAATGTAAAAAAAAAATAAGTTACAAGATAACTAAATTATAGCAAATTGTTAATTGCGCTTATCATGAATGTCACATTTCAACAAAACATTTAAATATTGGTAAAGGACCAAGTAGTAACGGTGGATGTAGCATTGCAAGGCACATCAGCTGAAAAATAGTTACCACCAGGCCTGAGAATAATGATGTAGCAATCAGATTATATAAATTAAGTCTCGTAAATAGACACAGGTGCCAATTTATCAAGTGTCTGGCGGACATGATCCGCTGTAGGGATCATGTCCGCAAGACATCGATAAATGCCGACAGCATACACTGTTGGCATTTATCATTGTACAATCAACCCGATCGTTTGAGATTGGGCAGATTGATGTCCGCAGCCTCAGAAGCGGTGGACGAGTTAAGGAGCAGCGGTCTTAAGATCACTGCTTCTTAACTCCCGTGCGGAAAAAGGGGTATACAGCCCCATTCGGGCCGTGATACATTAGTCCCACAGCCTCATAAAACAAGCTGGGTCATACACAGTTATTCAGGCAGCAAAAAGTTACACTGTATTCATTTCCATTCAACATTCAGGAAACAGACAATGTTAAAACAGCTACAGGTTGGAACAAGAAGGGCCTAGATACAGTCAAAAGGCAGTAGGTGGGCATACACAGAATTTAGGAGAAATAAATATTATTTATAAAGCAGTAGGACTGAATATAGGGGTCCCAGTATGCAAAAGTAATTTCAAAAGACCACAACAGGCAACGCCTGCTATCAATTGTGATATTACTACTCATGGGGGAAAAAACTGTATTCAAATTCAGATTAAAAAAAAGTGTCAATAATCTGACATGACAAAAAATGATGTGAAAATGAATCCCTTCTGTGTTCAGTCTTTTTAGACTTCTGTGCTAGAGCTCTTTTTAGATGTGTGGCACTCATCATATTATTTATCTTTTTTTTCTCTGAGGTAACCACATAAATCATACCTTGTTATCAGCAGACCAATACAGTTAAAAAATAATTCTACAAGCAGGAAAAGGCAGACAGAAATTATGTTCCATGCGGCACCCTGACACTCCTGCTAAAGATTCTAAATATAAAACATAGATTGTGGTCTTCTGCTTTATTATCTCTGCAACACATATGCACACACAATGTTAGAATCTTTAGCAGGAGTGTCAGGGTGCTGCATGGAACATTTCTGTCTGCCTTTTCCATCTTGTAGAATTGTCCTAAGGCATGCATTAGTAGAAGTATATGTGTGACTAGAGGTGTAAGGGAGACTGCGGATGATTATTTCTTATTCAGAGCTAAGATTTTATTTCTGCCAGACATGTAGTTCAGTATAAGCTTTTTACAGGAATATCCGACAGAATGTGCGACCGTGACGGAAGGAGGTGTCTCTAGCAGGTGATTGGTGGTCCACTAGTCACATGTGTGCTCAGGAATGTGTTGACTTTATGGTCGTTCTGATTAGTGCCTAAATGTACCCACCAATAAGCAAGTGCTATCCAGGGAGCTGAACAAAAAATGAGCTGGCTTGTAAGCTTACATTCCTGCTTTTTCAAATAAAAATACAAACGCCTAGATTTAGAGTTTTGCGACCGAAGGGGTGCGTTAGCTAGGCGTCTTTTTTTTCTAGAGCTGCTTCTAAACAACGCTGGTATTTAGAGTTCTCTGAAGGGCTGCGTTAGGCTCCAAAAAGGGAGCGTACAGGCATATTTACCGCCACTTCAACTCTCAATACCAGCGTTGCTTACGGTAGCGGCTAGCTGGAAAAACGTGCTCGTGCACGATTCCCCCATAGGAAACAATGCGGCAGTTTGGGCTGAAAAAAAACCTAACACCTGCAAAAAAGCAGCGTTCAGCTGCTAACGCAGCCCCATTGTTTCCTATGGGGAAACACTCTCTAAGTCTGCACCTAACACCCTAACATGAACCCCGAGTCTAAACACCCCTAACCTTACACTTATTAACCTCTAATCTGCCGCCCCCGTTATCGCTGACACCTGCATTATATTATTAACCCCTAATCTGCCGCAACCTACATTATCCCTATGTACCCCTAATCTGCTGCCCCTAACATCACCGACACCTACATAATATTTATTAACCCCTAATCTGCCCCCCCCAACGTCGCCGCTACCTAACTACACTTATTAAGCCCTAATCTGCCGACCGGACCTCACCGCTACTCTAATAAATGTATTAACCCCTAAACCGCCGCACTCCCGTCTCACAAACACTATAATAAATTGTATTAACCCCTAATCTGCCCTCCCTAACATCGCCGCCACCTAACTTCAAGTATTAACCCCTAATCTGCCGACCGGACCTCGCCGCTACTCTAATAAATGAATTAACCCCTAAAGCTAAGTCTAACCCTAACCCTAACACCCAATCAGCCAATCAGATTGAGCTTGCATTCTATTGGCTGTTCCGATCAACCAATAGAATGCAAGCTCAATCTGATTGGCTGATTGGATCAGCCAATCGGATTGAACTTGAATCTGATTGGCTGATTATTTTTCCTACCTTAATTCTGATTGGCTGATAGAATCCTATCAGCCAATCAGAATTCGAGGGACGCCATCTTGGATGACGTCATTTAAAGGAACCGTCATTCGTCGTCTAGTCGTCAGGGAAGAAGGATGTTCCGTGCCGGAGGTCTTGAAGATGGAGCCGCTCCTCGTCGGATGGATGAAGGTAGAAGATGCCGCTTGGATGAAGATGTCTGCCGGTCTGGATGTCCTCTTCTGCCCGGATAGGATGAAGACTTCTGCCGCTCCGGATGTCCTCTTTTGGTCCATCGGTGCCCGGCTGGGTGAACACGGCTCAAGGTAGGGAGATCTTCAGGGGGGTAGTGTTAGGTTTATTTAAGGGGGGTTTGGGTTAGAGTAGGGGTATGTGGGTGGTGGGTTTTAATGTTGTGGGGGGGTTGTATTTTTTTTAAAGGCAAAAGAGCTGATTACTTTGGGGCATGCCCCGCAAAAAGCCCTTTTAAGGGCTGGTAAAAGAGCTGGTTACTTTTTAATTTAGAATAGGGTAGGGACCTTTATTATTTTGGGGGGCTTTTTTATTTTATTAGGGGGCTTAGAGTAGGTGTAATTAGCCTAATATTCTTGTAATCTTTTTTTATTTTTTTTTAATTGTATGTAATTGTAGGTAATTTATTTAATTAATTTATTGATAGTGTAGTGTTAGGCTTAATTGTAACTTAGGTTAGGATTTATTTTACAGGTAATTTTGTAATTATTTTAACTAGGTAGCTATTAAATAGTTAATAACTATTTAATAGCTATTGTACCTAGTTAAAATAAATACAAAGTTGCCTGTAAAATAAATATAAATCCTAAAATAGCTACAATATAATTATTCATTATATTGTAGCTATTTTAGGGTTTATTTTACAGGTAAGTATTTAGTTTTAAATAGGAATACTTTAGTTAATAAGATTTAATTTATTTAGTTAGATTAAAATTATATTTAATTTAGGCGGGTGTTAGGGTTAGACTTAGCTTTAGGGGTTAATACATTTATTATAGTAGCGGCGAGGTCCGGTCGGCAGATTAGGGGTTAATACTTGAAGTTAGGTGGCGGCGATGTTAGGGAGGGCAGATTAGGGGTTAATACAATTTATTATAGTGTTTGTGAGGCGGGAGTGCGGCGGTTTAGGGGTTAATACATTTATTTGAGTAGCGGCGAGGTCCGGTCGGCAGATTAGGGGTTAATAAGTGTAGTTAGGTAACGGCGACGTTGGGGGGGCAGATTAGGGGTTAATAAATATTATGTAGGTGTCGGCGATGTTAGGGGCAGCAGATTAGGGGTTCATAGGGATAATGTAGGTGGCGGCGGTGTGCGGTCGGCAGATTAGGGGTTAAAAAAATGTATTATAGTGGCGGCGATGTGGGGGGACCTCGGTTTAGGGGTACATAGGTAGTTTATGGTGTGTTAGTGTACTTTAGAGCAAAGTAGGTAAGAGCTTTATAAACCGGCGTTAGCCCAGAAAGCTCTTAACTACTGACTTTTTTTGTGGCTGGAGTCTTGTCGGTAGAGGGTCTACTGCTCACTTCAGCCAAGACTCAATACCGGCGTTAGGAAGATCCCATTGAAAAGATAGGATACGAAATTGGCGTAAGGGGATCTGTGGTATGGAAAAGTTGCGGCTTGAAAGTGAGCGTTAGACCTTTACCTACACGACTCTAAATACCAGCGGGCAGCCAAAAGCAGCGTGAGGAGCCCTTAACGCTGCTTTTGACGGCTACCGCAGAACTCTAAATCTAGGCGAAAGAGAACAAAGAAAAATGTATAATAGGAGTAAAGTAGATATTTGCTTAAAATTGCATGCTCTATCTGAATCATGAAATAAAAAATTGGGTTCAGTGTCCCTTTAACCCATTTCAATTATGTATGCATTGTTCCTACTCCTGTCCAAACTCACTCTCACTCAGGGCCTGATATATTGAAAATTGTGCAAAATCTTTGGGATTTTTTTAGACCTTGTATTGTAATGTAGGAATCTCATTTTCACATAAAGTACACTACATAGCCACATAAATATGTCTCAAGTTAAAATTTGTGCTTTAATTTTTTTTAAGGGCCTCACCATACCGATGTGACTTCTTAGAATATCTCACCTGAGTGGCAAGGTTTTGAATTTCAGGCCCTAAGAGTAGCAAAATAAAATTCATTACCAAGCACCAAAGTTAGTATAATCTATTCTCACACACATCCAGTTCTCACATTTATTTTGATTTCTGTAATATTTTGTCAAGCTGCAGTTTTTTTAGCAATGGCTTGTGTTGCCTTCATATAATATTCTTTTGCTATGTTCGATTTGAAAATGCGTTTCCACATCATTAGCCCAGATTAAAAGTGGCACACTAATGCTAGTACTGGCTACAATATCAGTATCACTGGACCGCAATCAAATTATCGCAAATTGATTTTACAAGACCATAGTAAAACAGGAGGCTTAGCCCCTATATTCAAAACATTGACAGACTGTTGAGAAACAGATTCACTGGCCTCGTCGGCCTCACAGTCTTAGTCTCTCAAGATATTCTAAGAAAAGGGACGTGTCCGAGCAATGCCAGCAAGCGGGATGTTTCTCCCATTGAAGTCAATGGGAGTGTGATGTCACTGTCCACATTGCCGACATCCCAACCTGCTCTCACCCATCAGCTGATTATTTCACCTGTGCTCTAGTTCAGCTATAATGAAAACCTTGACTTTTGGGGGTACTTGAGGACCGTGGTTGAGAAACACTGGTCTATGGAAACTGTGGGTTCCCTGTAAATATATATACACATATTAACACATAAACCTATGGAAGCACTCACTCCTGAGTGCAAGGCTTCTGTGCAAATCAAAAGCGAAGTCGCGTTCGCATTGCACCTAACTTGTAATACCAGAACATATTTGCATTAATAGGGGTTAATAGTTTCATTTAGTGTGTCACGATGTGGAGGGCCAGCGGATTAGGGGCTAATAGTTTTTTTTATAGTAGTTGCAATGTAGGGGGTCGGCGGCTTAGAGGTAAATAGGTTTAATTAGTGTTGGCGATGTGGAGGGTCAGCAGTTTAGGGGTTAACACTTTATTTTAGTGTTGGCTATGTGGACGGGCAGTAGATTAAGGGTTAATAGGTTTATTATATTATTTGCAATGCGGGGGATGGCGGTTTAGGGGTTAATAGTGTTGTTTATGGGGGTTAGTGTACTTTGTAACATTTTTGGTATGAGTTTTTTGTTTTGCAAAATCCATAACTACTGGTCTCTGATTGCGGAATTCCTAAGAGAAAGGAAACTTCTGTAGCACAAACTCAAAGGGGTCAATTTATTAATGTGCGAGCGGACATGATACGATTGTGAACTGCTGGTGCAAAGCCGCTAGCAGGGGGTGTCAATCAACCCAATCTTATTTGATCGGGTTGATTTCTGTCCGCCGCCTCTGAGCAGGCGGACAGGTTATCAAGCAGCGGTCTTTAGACCGCTGCTTCCTTAATTCTGTTTCCGGCGAGCCTGATAAATTGACCCCAAAGCTTGATAAATTGACCCCAAAGACTTGAGGATTAGAGGAATCGAATACATGAACCTATTCTGTTATAGGAATTTGGGCAATAACCTCCTTTTCTGTTAACTCCCCTACAGCAAATAGCAGAGCCCTGACTTTATTGGATTTTGGGCAAAACGAGAGAGAACAAACTTCTCGAGACGTCTGGATTAAAAACAAAATGTATGCATACCTGATAAATTCATTACTCCTGGGATTCAACTCCTGCCCACTAGAAGAAGGCAAGGATTTCCAAAACTCTAAGGGCAAGATTGCAAGTTGCGCGTTATGAGTTTTCCAACCTGCGATATGGTGTTTTTGCAAATGATTTGCCGCGCAACTTGTAATCTTGCCCTAAGAGTATTCTATCCATCCTACCTCACTGATTAGCCAGTTTAATGTATATCCAAGTAAGGAGAAGTAGAAAGGTAGGAAAGGGCATAACAGGAAAAAGAGGTGCGAAACTAAACCTTCCGCCAGAAAAATTAACAATTAAATAATTAGGACGGGCCTTCTGGTCTTTCACCACATTGAAATAAATTAATTTATCAGGTAAGCATACATTTTGTTTTCTTTTAAAAGTGGTGAGCTTCCACAAGTTCATTACTTCTGGGAACTAATACCCAAGCTGTAGAGTCCACGAGTAAAGAAGGTGGGAAAACATTTTTTGAAACAGCAGGCAACCAATTTCCAGACACTGCTGCCTGGAGAACTTTCCTACCAAAAGCTACTTCCGAAGAAGCAAAAAACATCCAAGTGGCAGAATTTAGTAAAGGAACAAAGGAGATACTTGTATCTGTCTATAATATTGTCCAGGATGGACAAAGAAAGTCCCCTGAGAAATGGACTAAAATGTATCCACCATGAAAGAGGCTGTTTTGTTATTGGATCTAATAGAATCATTTTGAGAAGATGACTGTAATCCTTGCACCATTAACCAGGCATAGAAAGCTGAAACAGACTCATATGAAAATGAGCAAACAAAATGGCATCTGATGCAACAATCATCAGATCTAGCACCTACATACAGAGCACTACCTAAGACTGTAGAACAACTAAAGCTTTAAAAAAAAGGTGACTGTAACTTTAGCTTCCTCCGATCAGATAACGATAGTCTCATATATACTGACTATATTACAACTCCCAGGAAAGACACCCTGGTCTGAGGGGACAGAGAGCTCTTCAGAGCATCATTTCTCCATCCATGTTGCTGAAGAAGCAACAAAAGATTGTTAAGAGAAAATGCAAAATGTAAAGATGAAGCTTGAATGAAGATAACATCCAGGTAAGGGGCTACATAATTGCCCTGCACTCTGATTACAGACAAGAGGGTTTCCAGAATCTTTTTGAAAATTCTGGGAGTTATGGCCGGACCAAAGGAAACGCTACCAACTGGAAATGCTTGTCCAAAAAGGAAAATCTGAGAAACTAATAATGCTTCATGTGGATTAGGAAATGAAGATATGAGTCCTTCAGATCTGGAACTAGAACCCTGTTGAACTAGAGGGATGATAGTTCTGATAGTTTCCACCTTGAAGGACAGAACACTGAGAAAATAGTTCAAGAATGAAAAATCCGGAATAGGTCTGAAGTTCCCACTTTGGGAACTATAAATAGGTTAGAATAAAAACCCTGACATCGTTCCAAAAGGAGAACTTGAAGATTCACCCCCATGAGATCTAGATTCTGAACACATTGAATGAAGGTTTGTGCCTTTAGAGAGATTTTCGGAATGTGGTACAGGAGAAACCTTCCTATGGAGCATATTCTACAACCCTGGGAAACAATGTTCAATACCAAAAGGATCTAGAACAGACTGAGCCCAGGCCTTCTAAAAAAGGGGTAATCTACTTCCAACCCAAAGAATATAAAGATTGGAAGCCACACTTTCATGCTGATTTGGTAGGAAAGGAGGGCTCCTATGAAAACTTAGATTTGATCCAAGTGGAAGAGTACTTCCAGGAAGATCTTGAAGACACATAATTTTGAGAAAAAAAGGAGGATTTTTGGCTCTTGGATTTACAAAATAACATAACAATTTTTTTGGAGCCCTGGCTATTCTTCTGGATTTTTCGACCTGAGGAAAAAAAAACTCCATGACCTCCGGATATGGTAGAAATAATAGAATCTAGACCAGGACCAAATTAAATATTTCTTTAAAAGGGTAGAGTCAAAAGTCTGGTCTTAGAAACCATATCAGCTGATCAAGATTTCAGCCACAAAACCCTTATGGTCAACTGATTGCACAATATTATTGGCATTAATACAGATATAAAAAATTGCTTCACAAATAAATGCATTGACTGACCTAATCAGACATATGCAATGTTGGAATTCTTATCCATTGACATACCATTAAAGGAACATTAAACACTTTGAGATGGTAATATAAAATGATAAATTGTATATATATAACAGCTCTGCAATATACTTTCATTATTTATTTTGTCCTCATTACCTGTAATTCCATTCTGAAATTGTGAGCTTTTCAGTTCCTGTTAGAAATGGAAGTGCAGAACACTGTTAAATCCAGCGCAACCATTGGCTGCACACTCTAGTGACCTATTTTTAACTGTCTCTAATTGGCCACAGCAGAGAAGGTAACACAAGTTACAACATGGCAGCTTCCAGTGTTTTATAGACACTAAAACTTTACACTTATTTTGTCACTTTTTAAACAACTAATGAAACTTTAAAAAATACATCTACATGTTACTCATGGACTAATCTTTTCTTTGAATGTATCATTCTATCTAGCATGTATTTAGTGTTTAATGTCCCTTTAAGTAGAGATTGCTGCACCACAGGCTATACTTACAACTGGCCTGAATAAGGAACACGCTTGCTGAAAAATCTTTCTATGGAAAAACTTAAATTTCCTATCCCTAAAATCTTTGAATGAAGATAAGTATATATAAATATATGTGTGTATTTATGTGTTTATATGTGTATATACATATATATATATATATATATATATATATATATATATATATGTGTGTGGGTATTTATGTGTTTATATGTGTATATATATATATATATATATATATCTACTGTATGTTTGTATATATTCATATAGATATATAGGTATTAATATATATTTTACAAAAAAAACATCAGATATATATAGAAATATATATTTAAAAATAGTGCACAGTGTTTTTTTTCTTCAGTGTTCTCTCCTGATATCTATAGGATGAAGAAGTTAGTGTGCATCGGGTTTCGCTCTAACCCAAACAATTTACTTTCAACTTGCAACTCGCCTGCATTAAAAGTCTACTTAGAGCTTTAGCGAGAGCGAAAAAAAAACATAGTGCTACACTTGTAATCTGGCGCAATGTCAGCAATTGCAAGCTTGGGTAAACAGCGCAGCAACAATGTTAACAACCTCACTGTCAAAAATATCCCTTTTTTCTTGTGAGAAGGCTATAGAAACCTTATCGTACTACTCTGAGTCAGGAGTAGGGTTGCCATATTGCCGCTTTAAGGGGGGACACATATAATAATTACATATGTCAGGGTTTTTATAATGTAACATTATTGAAACTGCCCCAGATATTTGTATTTTTCATAAGTGTCCTCTCTTAAAGCAGCAAAATGGCAGCCCTAGAAGGAAGTGAGACTAGGTAGCGCGCGAGCCGGTGCGTGTTAAGAAAAATAAATTCAGCTAGGAATGTGCTTATATAGCGGAGTGCCCACTAGAGAGCCAAGGACTGAAATGCCAACTTGAGAGCAAAGGACAGGAGTGCCCAGTCTAAGGCAGAGACTGGAGTGCCCACCTGGGCTGAAGATAGGAGTGCTCACTTTAAGGACAAAACTGGAGAGCCCACTTTGACAGAAGACAGGAGTGCCCACTTTAGGGCCAGAAACTGGAGTGACCACTAGAGAGCCAAGGACAGGAATTCCCACTTGTCGGCCAAGGACAGGAGTGCCCCTCTAAGGACGAGACTAGAGTACCCACTTGAGGGCAGAAGACAAAAGCAGGATACAGGTTCTTGATAGATGCTCTCTACAGGGATTGGTACAGGAGCAGGATAGCAGAGCATAGCAGGTGCCCACTACAGAGTGTGGATACTGGAAAAGGATATCAGTGCTTGGCGGATGCCCTCTGCAGGGCTAAGGTACAGGAGCAGGATAGCGGAGTTCGGCAGATGCCTCTGCAGGGCGTGGATACTATAAAGGATATCAGTGCTTGGCAGACGTCCTCTGCAGGACTTGGGGACAGGAGCGGGATAGCAGAGATGGATACTGGAAAAGGATACCATCTGCCGGGCTTTGGAACAGGAGCAGGATACATGTGCTTGGCAGATGCCCTCTGCAAGGCTTGGGTACTGTATCTGGATATTGGTGCTTGGCAGATGCCCTCTGCAAGCAGTAATACTAGATACACTGGTAGCTGTGATAGGCTGGTAACAAGAGAAATGTCAAAAGACAAGCCAAGGGTAAGATCCCAGGAATCAGTCCGATCAGTTACCAAACACAGAGAGAGTCCGAAAGAGAATTCAGGAAAACAGGCCAAGTTCATAATACTGGAGAAGCTATCAAATCCTTCATGAAATCCAAGGGAGATTCAAAACAGAACTCAGGAGGCAAGCCAGATTCAGGAACCAGAAGAATCACCAAACAACAGGGAAATAGATTTCAGGTCAGAGGCACTAACAGCAAGGATGAACCATAATGTTAGGGAAGAAACTGGCCTGTGAGGAGAAAATTGGCCTCAAATCAGTCTGAGGACCCCTTACAACAAAGAATTTGGAGCACCTCAATTCTTCACCAACCCCATTGGAGGCAAAAATGATACTCTTAGAATGTTACTACATTTGATAAAACATTTTAGGCTAGATTAATAGTGGAGCCCTAACAGTTATGTGAGAGCGAAAAGGAGTTTGTCGCGGGTGGTTGCGCACGTCAGGTTTTTCACTAGTATTACAAGTTGAAAGTAAACGCAATCGCTTGTGCACAATTCCAGTTAACGCTCGTCAGCATAGCGTTACCTCAGAGCTCTGGTTAATTGTTTTGCTAAGCAAAAAAGGGTCACAAAACACTTCAAAAATACATTACAAAGTACAGTTACACTCATAACACCATCTAATAAAAATTATTTTAAAAAATATGGCACAAAAAAGTTATAAGCGCTCAAAGATATGATAACTCAGGTGTAAGGGAAAAAAAAGGAAGGCTTTAACATAGAGATACTGTACATACATATACATGTCTAAATATGTGTTCACAGATGTATTTATGTATTTATATGGGTATATATGTATTTACAGACATAAATACACATTTAACCATATAAATAAATATGTACACACATAAGACATAAACAGCTTATATATATTATTATCATACTTTATTTATGAAGCGCCAACATATTCCGCAGCGCTGTCACATACATATATGTGTGTGTGTATTGAAGCCCTTTGCAGTTAAGGTGATAAAAACATGTAAAAACATATTTATTCAATATTATTTTTTTAATAACGTGTTATACTATGTTTTTACTGTAGATATTACACATTCCAATTTTCTGCATGTTTTGCTATGTAAAGAATATTGGAATGTGAAATAGACATGTGCAGCCGCGAAAAATTTGGTTCGGTTCGGATCGATTCGGACCGAGTCGAATTTCGGTTCGGATTGATTCGAATTCGGAAGAAATCGAATGAATTTGTTTTGGATTCATTCGGATTCTTTTGGATTCGAAAAAATTCGGTTCGCATTTGTTTCGGTTCGATTCGAATCGATTCGGATTTTCGGAAATTCAGTCACTGTAAAGTGGGATGTGCTGTGTATTACACTAGTATACTAGTGTAATACACAGCCATCCGAATCCATCCGAATCTACCGAATAAATTCGAATCAATTCGGATTTATTCGGTAGATTCGGAACTACCGCAATTCGGAAATTTGAATCGATCCGAATCTCCGAATTCGAACAAATTCGTCCGAATTTCGATTCGGGCCGAACCGAATCACACATGTTGTGAAATATTCATATTTTCATGTCGGGTTAGCGCACTTGAGAATATGCAATCAGGTTTGCACGCGAATACAGTGTTAAGTTTTGTCCACTTTTTTTGCTCCATTGACTTCTAAGTTAGGCTTTTTAAGCTTGTCGGGTTAGTGCGCCAGCAAACAGTTTACTTTCAACTTGTAATACAAGCAATACCCGATGTGCGCAAAAAGCTTTACAAGCAATACCCGATGTGCGCAAAAAGCTTTACAAGCAATACCCGATGTGCGCAAAAAGCTTACTTCTAGCAGAGCTAATAATCAAACTTGTAATACAAGCAATACCCGATGTGCGCAAAAGCTTACTTCTAGCAGAGCTAATAATCAAACTTGTAATACAAGCAATACCCGATGTGCGCAAAAGCTTACTTCTAGCAGAGCTAATAATCAAACTTGTAATACAAGCAATACCCGATGTGCGCAAAAGCTTACTTCTAGCAGAGCTAATAATCAAACTTGTAATACAAGCAATACCCGATGTGCGCAAAAAAGCTTACTTCTAGCAGAGCTAATAATCAAACTTGTAATACAAGCAATACCCGATGTGCGCAAAAAAGCTTACTTCTAGCAGAGCTAATAATCAAACTTGTAATACAAGCAATACCCGATGTGCGCAAAAAGCTTACTTCTAGCAGAGCTAATAATCAAACTTGTAATACAAGCAATACCCGATGTGCGCAAAAAA
Organism: Bombina bombina; assembly: GCF_027579735.1. NCBI lineage: Eukaryota > Metazoa > Chordata > Amphibia > Anura > Bombinatoridae > Bombina > Bombina bombina. Next base: position 82,221,640 of record NC_069510.1, on the reverse strand, counting down.
GCTTACTTCTAGCAGAGCTAATAATCAAACTTGTAATACAAGCAATACCCGATGTGCGCAAAAAAGCTTACTTCTAGCAGAGCTAATAATCAAACTTGTAATACAAGCAATACCCGATGTGCGCAAAAAGCTTACTTCTAGCAGAGCTAATAAACTTCTAATACAAGCAATACCCGATGTGCGCAAAAGCTTACTTCTAGCAGAGCTAATAATCAAACTTGTAATACAAGCAATACCCGATGTGCGCAAAAAGCTTACTTCTAGCAGAGCTAATAATCAAACTTGTAATACAAGCAATACCCGATGTGCGCAAAAACTTACTTCTAGCAGAGCTAATAATCAAACTTGTAATACAAGCAATACCCGATGTGCGCAAAAGCTTACTTCTAGCAGAGCTAATAATCAAACTTGTAATACAAGCAATACCCGATGTGCGCAAAAAGCTTACTTCTAGCAGAGTTAATAATCAAACTTGTAATACAAGCAATACCCGATGTGCGCAAAAAGCTTTACAAGCAATACCCAATGTGCGCAAAAAGCTTACTTCTAGCAGAGCTAATAATCAAACTTGTAATACAAGCAATACCCGATGTGCGCAAAAGCTTACTTCTAGCAGAGCTAATAATCAAACTTGTAATACAAGCAATACCCGATGTGCGCAAAGCTTACTTCTAGCAGAGCTAATAATCAAACTTGTAATACAAGCAATACCCGATGTGCGCAAAAAGCTTACTTCTAGCAGAGCTAATAATCAAACTTGTAATACAAGCAATACCCGATGTGCGCAAAAAGCTTACTTCTAGCAGAGCTAATAATCAAACTTGTAATACAAGCAATACCCGATGTGCGCAAAAAGCTTACTTCTAGCAGAGCTAATAATCGAATTTGTAATACAAGCAATACCCGATGTGTGAAAAAGCTTACTTCTAGCAGAGCTAATAATCAAACTTGTAATACAAGCAATACCCGATGTGCGCAAAAGCTTACTTCTAGCAGAGCTAATAATCAAACTTGTAATACAAGCAATACCCGATGTGCGCAAAAGCTTACTTCTAGCAGAGTTAATAATCAAACTTGTAATACAAGCAATACCCGATGTGCGCAAAAAGCTTACTTCTAGCAGAGCTAATAATCAAACTTGTAATACAAGCAATACCCGATGTGCGCAAAAAGCTTTACAAGCAATACCCAATGTGCGCAAAAAGCTTTACAAGCAATACCCAATGTGCGCAAAAAGCTTACTTCTAGCAGAGCTAATAATCAAACTTGTAATACAAGCAATACCCGATGTGCGCAAAAGCTTACTTCTAGCAGAGCTAATAATCAAACTTGTAATACAAGCAATACCCGATGTGCGCAAAAAGCTTACTTCTAGCAGAGCTAATAATCAAACTTGTAATACAAGCAATACCCGATGTGCGCAAAAAGCTTACTTCTAGCAGAGCTAATAATCAAACTTGTAATACAAGCAATACCCGATGTGCGCAAAAAGCTTACTTCTAGCAGATCTAATAATCAAACTTGTAATACAAGCAATACCCGATGTGCGCAAAAGCTTACTTCTAGCAGAGCTAATAATCGAATTTGTAATACAAGCAATACCCGATGTGCGCAAAAAGCTTACTTCTAGCAGAGTTAATAATCAAACTTGTAATACAAGCAATGCCCTATGTGCGCAAAAGCTTACTTCTAGCAGAGCTAATAATCAAACTTGTAATACAAGCAATACCCGATGTGCGCAAAAGCTTACTTCTAGCAGAGCTAATAATCAAACTTGTAATACAAGCAATACCCGATGTGTGAAAAAGCTTACTTCTAGCAGAGCTAATAATCAAACTTGTAATACAAGCAATACCCGATGTGCGCAAAAGCTTACTTCTAGCAGAGCTAATAATCAAACTTGTAATACAAGCAATACCTGATGTGCGCAAAAGCTTACTTCTAGCAGAGTTAATAATCAAACTTGTAATACAAGCAATACCCGATGTGCGCAAAAAGCTTTACAAGCAATACCCAATGTGCGCAAAAAGCTTTACAAGCAATACCCAATGTGCGCAAAAGCTTACTTCTAGCAGAGTTAATAATCAAACTTGTAATACAAGCAATACCCTATGTGCGCAAAAGCTTACTTCTAGCAGAGCTAATAATCAAACTTGTAATACAAGCAATACCCGATGTGCGCAAAAAGCTTACTTCTAGCAGAGCTAATAATCAAACTTGTAATACAAGCAATACCCGATGTGCACAAAAAGCTTTACAAGCAATACCCAATGTGCGCAAAAAGCTTTACAAGCAATACCCAATGTGCGCAAAAAGCTTACTTCTAGCAGAGCTAATAATCAAACTTGTAATACAAGCAATACCCGATGTGCGCAAAAGCTTACTTCTAGCAGAGCTAATAATCAAACTTGTAATACAAGCAATACCCGATGTGCGCAAAAAGCTTACTTCTAGCAGAGCTAATAATCAAACTTGTAATACAAGCAATACCCGATGTGCGCAAAAAGCTTACTTCTAGCAGAGCTAATAATCAAACTTGTAATACAAGCAATACCCGATGTGCGCAAAAAGCTTACTTCTAGCAGAGCTAATAATCAAACTTGTAATACAAGCAATACCCGATGTGCGCAAAAAGCTTACTTCTAGCAGAGCTAATAATCAAACTTGTAATACAAGCAATACCCGATGTGCGCAAAAGCTTACTTCTAGCAGAGCTAATAATCGAATTTGTAATACAAGCAATACCCGATGTGCGCAAAAAGCTTACTTCTAGCAGATTTAATAATCAAACTTGTAATACAAGCAATACCCGATGTGCGCAAAAGCTTACTTCTAGCAGAGCTAATAATCAAACTGGTAATACAAGCAATACCCGATGTGTGAAAAAGCTTACTTCTAGCAGAGCTAATAATCAAACTTGTAATACAAGCAATACCCGATGTGCGCAAAAGCTTACTTCTAGCAGAGCTAATAATCAAACTTGTAATACAAGCAATACCCGATGTGCGCAAAAGCTTACTTCTAGCAGAGTTAATAATCAAACTTGTAATACAAGCAATACCCGATGTGCGCAAAAAGCTTTACAAGCAATACCCAATGTGAGCAAAAAGCTTTACAAGCAATACCCAATGTGCGCAAAAAGCTTTACAAGCAATACCCAATGTGCGCAAAAGCTTACTTCTAGCAGAGCTAATAATCGAATTTGTAATACAAGCAATACCCGATGTGCACAAAAAGCTTTACAAGCAATACCCAATGTGCGCAAAAAGCTTTACAAGCAATACCCAATGTGCGCAAAAAGCTTTACAAGCAATACCCGATGTGCGCAAAAAGCTTACTTCTAGCAGAGTTAATAATCAAACAGAAGCGTTAAATACCGCTCCACTTGTAATCTGGGCCTTTATATTTTAATCGCATGTCCCTTTAAATAATATAAGAATATAAGTGTGAAAATAAACAAACAATTACGGGCGCGATCCGATATCGATCGCAGTTTGCGGCGCAAGCGAGGGAACCGGCGTCGCCCGCAGTTTCAGCTCGCAACTCGAGCTATCCCATATAGGTCGCCGTCAGATGCTAACGTGCCGTAAGTCTCACAAACCAGCGATGTCCAGAAATCTGCGTAAGTACAAATTTCTGGCGTCGCCAGTGACTTGCGGCACGTTAGAAACTGCCGGCGCCTATAAAACCTGACTAAAGTTTAAAACACCCGCACTGTCTAACACGCCTCCCTAACATAGCCCGACACGTCTAACACGCCTCCCTAACATAGCCCGCACTGTCTAACCCTCTATCCGCTATCCCCCCTCACTAGCCCAACAATAAAAAAGCTATTAACCCCTAAACCGCCGCTCCTTTACCCCGCCGCAACCTAATAAAGTTATTAACCCCTAAACCGCCGCTCCCGTACCCCGCCGCCAGCTATATTATATCTATAACCCCCTAAAGTGAGCCCCTAACACCGCCGCCATCTATATTAAAATTATTAACCCCTAATGTAAGCCCCTTACACCGCCGCCATCTCTATTAAAATGATTAACCCCTAATTTAATCTACCTACCCCGCCGCCAGCTATATTATCTATATTAACCCTAAGTATATTATAGTTAATATAGGTATTACATTATATATATTAACTATATTAACCCTAATTATATTAGGGTTAATATAGTTAATATAGTTACTATAGTATTTATATTAACTATATTAACTCTATCTAACCCTAACTAAATTTATATTAAATTAATCTAATTCATTTATAAACTAAAATATTCCTATTTAAATCTAAATACTTTCCTATAAAATAAACCCTAAGATAGCTACAATATAATTAATAATTACATTGTAGCTATGTTAGGGTTAATATTTATTTTACAGGTAAATTGTTAATTATTTTAACTAGGTATAATAGCTATTAAATAGTTATTAACTATTTAATATCTACCTAGTTAAAATAATTACCCAATTACCTGTAAAATAAATCCTAACCTAAGTTACAAATACACCTACACTATCAATAAATTAAATAAACTACAAACATCTATCTAAAAATACAATTAGATTAACTAAACTAAATTACAAAAAAAAACAAACACTAAATTACAAAAAATAAAAAAAAGATTACAAGATATTTAAGCTAATTACACCTATTCTAAGCCCCCTAATAAAATAATAAACCCCCAAAATAAAAAAAAATCCCTGCCCTATTCTAAATTCAACAAATTTCAAAGCTCTTTACCTTACCAGCCCTTAAAAGGGCCTTTTGTGGGGCATGCCCCAAAGAATTCAGCTCTTTTGCATACAAGAAATACAATACCCCCCCCCCATTACAACCCACCACCCACATACCCCTATTCTAAACCCACCCAAACCCCCCTTAAAAAAGCCTAACACTACCCCCCTGAAGATCTCCCTACCTTGTCTTCACCACACCGGGCCGAACTCCTGATCCGATCCGGGCGATGTCTTCCTCCAAGCGGCAAAGAAGAATTCTTCCTCCGGCGATGTCATCCTCCAAGCGGCAAAGAAGAATTCTTCCTCCGGCGACGTCTTCCTCCAAGCGGCAGCAAAGTCTTCATTCTTCCGGCGGCATCTTCAATCTTCTTTCTTCGCTCCGCCGCCGCGGAGCATCCATCCCGGCCGACTGCTGAACTTGGAATGAGGTACCTTTAAATGACGTCATCCAAGATGGCGTCCGCCGAATTCCGATTGGCTGATAGGATTCTATCAGCCAATCGGAATTAAGTTAAAAAAATCTGATTGGCTGATTGAATCAGCCAATCAGATTCAAGTTCAATCCGATTGGCTGATTCAATCAGCCAATCAGATTGAGCTCGCATTCTATTGGCTGTTCCGATCAGCCAATAGAATGCGAGCTCAATCTGATTGGCTGATTGGATAAGCCAATCGGATTGAACTTGAATCTGATTGGCTGATTCAATCAGCCAATCAGATTTTTTTAACTTAATTCCGATTGGCTGATAGAATCCTATCAGCCAATCGGAATTCGGCGGACGCCATCTTGGATGACGTCATTTAAAGGTACCTCATTCCAAGTTCAGCAGTCGGCCGGGATGGATGCTCCGCGGCGGCGGAGCGAAGAAAGAAGATTGAAGATGCCGCCGGAAGAATGAAGACTTTGCTGCCGCTTGGAGGAAGACGTCGCCGGAGGAAGAATTCTTCTTTGCCGCTTGGAGGATGACATCGCCGGAGGAAGAATTCTTCTTTGCCGCTTGGAGGAAGACATCGCCCGGATCGGATCAGGAGTTCGGCCCGGTGTGGTGAAGACAAGGTAGGGAGATCTTCAGGGGGGTAGTGTTAGGCTTTTTTAAGGGGGGTTTGGGTGGGTTTAGAATAGGGGTATGTGGGTGGTGGGTTGTAATGGGGGGGGGGTATTGTATTTCTTGTATGCAAAAGAGCTGAATTCTTTGGGGCATGCCCCACAAAAGGCCCTTTTAAGGGCTGGTAAGGTAAAGAGCTTTGAAATTTGTTGAATTTAGAATAGGGCAGGGAATTTTTTTTATTTTGGGGGTTTATTATTTTATTAGGGGGCTTAGAATAGGTGTAATTAGCTTAAATATCTTGTAATCTTTTTTTTATTTTTTGTAATTTAGTGTTTGGTTTTTTTTGTAATTTAGTTTAGTTAATTTAATTGTATTTTTAGATAGATGTTTGTAGTTTATTTAATTTATTGATAGTGTAGGTGTATTTGTAACTTAGGTTAGGATTTATTTTACAGGTAATTGGGTAATTATTTTAACTAGGTAGATATTAAATAGTTAATAACTATTTAATAGCTATTATACCTAGTTAAAATAATTAACAATTTACCTGTAAAATAAATATTAACCCTAACATAGCTACAATGTAATTATTAATTATATTGTAGCTATCTTAGGGTTTATTTTATAGGTAAGTATTTAGATTTAAATAGGAATATTTTAGTTTATAAATGAATTAGATTAATTTAATATAAATTTAGTTAGGGTTAGATAGAGTTAATATAGTTAATATAAATACTATAGTAACTATATTAACTATATTAACCCTAATATAATTAGGGTTAATATAGTTAATATATATAATGTAATACCTATATTAACTATAATATACTTAGGGTTAATAT